>NC_051140.1:4602792-4676303 GCF_014839805.1 Manduca sexta
AACCTGCATTATAGTCTCCCACTTCTTATTACTTTCTGAGTTAGGTCCAAAAAGACCCGTTAGTTTTTCTACCAAGGTATTAGAATTTATATTTTCAGGGTTAGCGGCAGCCCAATTTACCAGACTCTGAAGACCTGTTTGTAATAGCTGCCGTTGCTCCAAGACAGAATTTGACAAGCCTGCTAACACCCCTGTTCTGTGGACTGCAAATAATCTTTCTGATTGTTGAAATGACAGAGTTCCTCATTAATTTTAATGCTGTAAACCCTGGGCTAGCAACACACGTTTGTAATGCCTTTTATAACGGATCGATTTCCACGCCGGTGAATCAAACATTTGCAACTGTTCTGCTAGATTCCTGAGACGATCTTTATCGGCTACAGGATTAACCATCTTAATATCAAACTCAACGTGAATTTCACGCAAACTAACGTCCGTCTTAGTAGGATTATTAAAAAAGGTGTTTGTGATGTTGATGGAGTTCCTATTAAATTATTCGAAGGTTGGTTTGCAGTATGTAAATGGTACGGTAAATTCGTAAGATAATCTGATATACAAGCTACCTGAGTCATTAATGCGTCTATTCGTGGATCATTGACGGTAGATGAGCTATGTCGGTGATCGTGTTTTGATCGCTTATTCGGCGGTGGGCTAGCGAAACCCTCCTCATCTTCCGAAGATGAGGAAGAAGATGAACTGTGTAAATCTTCACGCGAGCCCGTAGCCCTGTTTTGTTCTCCCTCCGGAGCAACAAAATCAGGCTTATCTTGGTCATAAACACGATTATCACTCATCTTAAAATATGCTAAAGACTTACCGAAGTAAATGATGAATAATTTGGACTTGATGCACTAATTTTGCACAAAGTTGTTTGCAATTACTTTATCACTGAAACTTCGCGGCAAAACACAGCAAAACCACAAACGCTATGATTCAAATAACTGTCAACTCGCCACAAGCGTCGACAGTGGCGCCTCTGAAAGAAAGAAGGTGTAAGTAAACAGAATCCACAGATTATACAGGTATATAACTATAGACAAAGCATAACCATAGACAGCTTCTTCACATCAACGCTGTGTGTTTTATGAAGGCACATAATTGCACGTTTCGTCATTGTTTCTGTCATCTAAAGGTTTATACCAGTCCTATATGATTTATAACGTTATATGTTTTAGTCTGCCTTCCATAGTAATACCATCTACTATTTCTCTACAAAATTGTAGATAACAAAAACAGTGACGAAAGATGCAATTATATTTCCATTCGTGCTCCAATCAAGAGTTTTTTTTTGTCAGAGAGCATCTGCCAATTAATGAATATTATAATATATTTTAACGCCGCGCCATCCCCAAGCAAGACGGCTTGAGTAATTCGTTCCATACTTGGTGGCGCGCATGGGTGGGAATATGCAAAGATTTACCAATAATTTCTTCAAAAAATCTAACATTTTGTAGGTCTTTTTGAAATATTTAAACAAAAAAAAATTATTAATTATTAAACCGTGTAAGTATATAACAGTGTTGGTTTCAAATTAAAATTATGTGTACCTGTAGAAGGAGATATAAGGAACCAACAATTCATTGACATTGTCATTACGAAATCAACGAAACAATATCCAAGTAGTAAAAATATCGAAACAACTCAAGTAAAGATAAAATATAACATTTTTTGTTAAATAAATTTATTACAAATTTCGAATACACAGCTACTAAACATACAGTTGGAGCGCCGTTTTACCGTATACAAAACTTTAAAGTGCCAACCGATAAGTGATACTTACTAAACTGCTATATATCCTGTTATTTGGTTATCGTAACGTCGTGAGAGTATATTTAGATAATCAAATACAATTAATTGTGTTAAGACTTTGTTGTTAAACACACTTATCAACATAGAAACATGAGTTTGGGTCAAAAGAGCATCAGTGTTTGAGTTTTTACCAAACCGTTATTTATTTGCCTAAATTCTTACGATAAATTGTTACGGTGAATGATAACCTTTCAAACCGGTTTATAGAATAAAGATATAATTGTTTACCCTTATTTTACAATGTAGGATTTTTATTATAAAGTACCTGCTTTGGATAGTAAAATCGAAAGTGTATACATTGACGATACGTATTATTTGTATCCATCATAACGCAGTATAATGAATTTAACTTCCTAACCGCTTTTCTAAATAAGTAAATTCTCACTTTAAATATAGTACTTATTTCAATTCGCGGTATCAAAGTGCAACGTTTGTTGTCGAATGTTATTCTAAATCCCTGTATCGGACGTTACATAATCCACATGTCCTCGATTTGATAGTTAAATTTAACAGAAAATGAATCTTTATACAATCATATAAAGTATTTGTACGTTTGACCGACAGGTCAGATTTACTACAGTTCTTAATCGATTAATTGACCCATCCCTGTAGCACTGTAGTGGTAGTAATGGCTAATCGGCTTTTTGGCAAAGAGTCTAGAGCCAATGAAAACGCAGTCAGTTACTTTGTACATATTGGTTGTATGAATTTTTATCATGTTTTTATATTGTGGGACTAATGTCCGTATATAATGTAGTTGACACGTTTATTCACGTTTGTGTAAAATTTTATATATTTCTTCCGCCTCTCTTTAAAAACCCTAGTAATTTTATCCGAAATACAATTTATCATAGTAACTAACAGTACAGTTAGAGCAATTTCACAAACTGCTAACATGCAATTACTGTCCGCTGAATGTAACAACTAACAATACTCGACTAGTGAAATGATTGGCTGAGGTGCACGACCTGCCAACGGAGAGCTGATAACGGCTACCCGATGATATATATCATTAATACATATGACCGTATTCCCCTCGGTTAACAAACTCGACACCTCATCTCAATACGGGGTCACGAACTTGCGAAGGGTTTAGAGTAACGCATGAGAAGTAACGTATAAATTTATTTGTCATGGGTCAAAGTAATAGATCGACGATATCGTTATGTCCAACGCTTAAAGAATCAGAAAATGTTTTACATGTTTACATTTTGATAAAGAGTGACGTCAAGCCGTATTATGATTAGTTATTGTTGATAGGATTTTGTTTACGCACGATGGTATAATAAATAGTTAGATAGGCGCCACTGAACTCAATAGATATTGAACTAAATTTATACCTACCCACTATCCACCTAAACACCTCTTTTAGTAGCTAATAGTATTATATCCTCATGGAAATCCTTAGAGGAGAGCTTTGTTGTGGGACAAGCTGTTGCAAAAAAGAAACTGAACGCCGATATTAAGTAATAGTTATTGTCTATAAATAATTAGATAAACAAGTAATAAGTTATAAGATACTTATTGTAATTAGCAATAGCAGCAATAAAGGCTTATTTTATTTTTAGTATTAAGTAGCCAAAAATTAGGTGTTGTATATTTGTCATACGGTCTGATGATCAAACGTTAGGTTAACAACCGCACTGAAAATTATATGATTTAAAAACGTCGATAACCTTTTGAATAAGGTCGGTGGTGTCGAGTCCCAGGCCTCAGTATCTTATTACGCGCAGTTGACACTGCACTCCGTTGTTCATTGGCTTGTGATGAAAAGTTTATTTAAAATACTCATAAGTGTTGTACGTAGGGTGAGTTTACCTCTCGTGTTTTTAATCTCAAACGGAAGGTAGAAATATGAACAGGAACGTGACGAGTCTATTGTTTACAATATGTTTAGACCATTTTCTATCTGTATCAACACCCTTAATAGATTTATATACCTTAAATTAGCATACGGTTTAATATTCTGTTGGAGCGCCGCACGTACAATATTGCACGTGTTCTCTCTTTATCCATGATCATGAATATAATCAGTAGGTATTCAGTATGGACTATGGAAGTATGACGGTAGACTGTTTGGTTCAACTGCTACTTAAATTGTTACGACTATAATTATAACTTAGTATTACTGTTATAGTAAATAGATTTACAAGACACACATTAGGGTAACGGTATGACAAAGTCACCATATCAAAATTCACAGACAGCGGGAATTACGCATTCAGCGTTTATTGCAATGTTGTGATATAGTATGCATTGTTTTCCAAATACTGCGCTACTACGATGTAAGTTAAAATCAATACCATCTGTAGTTGTTTGGCTCACCAAAGAAATAAAAGAAATGTTTTTTTTTTACAAATATCTTTACTGTTAGGTATTATATTGGTGCTTTCTCGTGGTCTAACATTAGTTATGGTTCCCACGTTTACTTACTGTATGCACTGTAGCGAAAATGCGTGTAGTTTAACACTAAATACATAGATTAGAAAGCACCGAGTCTAAGCCGTAATTATCGCGATGCTAAACAGTTCTTTTGCGACCGAGAGAAACCCGAGTTGCGGTCTAGTGAGCAAAATACAGCAAATTATATAGTTTTAGTTCACTTAACTGTTATTGTCGAAATATATGTATGTGTATACTGTATGGACTATATATTGCAAACCAGCATATATTTATGACGAACGTATCTAGGCTTTATTGTTAATCGCTTTCAACCTAATGTTGCTATTCTAATTTCTCACTGATGTCCTGTTTTCGAAGCATTATAAAATGAAATCGCTTATGTTTATGCCGCAAATGTCACGCTCGTTTCACCTGTCGCCGCGGCGCGTGAAAGTGCCCATATGTTATTGTTAACCGCAGTTTCTACTGATCCGCTGGGGAAATGTTTCTCTTACAGAGCGATTACGATAAAAGAAACACATACTTACTGACTGTTAAGTGTTTCAGTTTCTATTGCCTATTTAGCTATTTGTAACATGCTTTGGGAACAATGATCTTTTACGGATTGAATAGAAAATAAATGATTACTCGTAATGGATAATCAATATAGTCAATATAGTTTTTCGTAAAACTGGAATAGGCTTTTGGCGTGGTATAATATAACAGTAAAATTTTTGGACTCATCAGTCACCACTCATAGCCGTTTTCATTAAACGATCCTGATCTCAATCTTCAATCCGATTCCGAGAGTGAACCAATCAAAATAACTCATTTGTAAATATGTCAAAAACACTTTGTTCTTATTAGTCTATTTTTGAAATAGATCGCAAAGAGCGATGTGGATCATTTATTGAAAATGGCGATATATGTCTTCACATCGCCAATAGAAAGGACTTTACGATGTTTATTTGTTGCAGAACAAAATGAAGACCCTGCTAATAGTGTGTTTAATAGCTCTTTCGTACGGCGTGCTCGCTAAGAACAAGAAGGCTGATGACAACAAAGTAAGATTTTTTTTGTAAAAACTCTACGCCCTAAACATTACCGTTGAAAAATAAAGACTGACGGCTTAAAAATTTTCCTGCCGATCTATTGGTATAAAATTATACAGCCATTTTTTTTATTTGACTACACCTATGCTTGTTATGCTAATATTTTTCATTGTGTGATATCTCTTAGTTTCGATGTATAAGGTAATATTTGTTTATTTCAGGTTAAAATAGCCGTGTACTATGAATCGTTATGCCCGGACAGCAAGAAGTTCATAACTACACAACTCGCTCCAGTGTGGCGTGACTTCAGAGGTCTAGTTAAAGTCAAAATGGTGCCTTACGGAAAGAGCACGGTAAATAATATTCTTTTCTTATAGGTTTTTTGAGTTCTGGCTTTGTAACAGCGCCCTGCAATGTGCATGTTTGGAATCGCAATATCATTAACTTATTTGCATAATACAGGTCTTCCGTAAAAAAAAATACATACAAGTCTATTGACTAAGTAACCAATAGCCTACAATGGCTCGCTGGCGACGCTAAGATTAATAAGCCAAAAACACAAACCTTTATAATGTACCTATAAATTATGATTATTGCGGTCTCTTAAATTCCTTGATACAATCAATTTAATAATATGTCAGATCATTTTGACATTACGATGCATCATTGCACTGGCTTTAAACGCATGTATTTCTCATCAATTGAACCCAATCGATATCAATGCCTTGCCCTATTTTCTAGTGAATAAATGACTTAATGTACCTATGCCCTAGTTATGCCGTGTGCGTATACCTTAAGTGTACTAATAATTGTCTATAATTGAAACCTGAGACGATTTATTAGAATTGAGTGTTTTAGCAAAATTCCTGATTCTAATTACTTTTGCAGCATGACAAAATCAATGGAAACTGGTCTTTCATTTGTCATCACGGCCCCGACGAGTGTTACGGCAATAAGGTAATTAAGCTATTGTGATTAAAGTCTAAAATAAAATAGTAAACTTTCATAACATTATGTAGTATTCATATAAGTTAAAGATTACTTAAAAAAAAAAGCTGCAGAACGAGTTACTGGACTTGGCTGTAATTTCGTGTTGACATTTTCGCAGATCCAAGCGTGCGTGCTGAAGGACCGCAGCCTTCTCGACACGGAAAAGATGGAGATCGTCATCTGCCTCATGGGCCAGGCCAGTCCTGACAAATCTATTGATACCGTATGTTTAAAAAACTTGTTTATTTCTCCAAGTAATTACAAATGACTACTTAATTGCAACATTAATACATATGTGGGAAAATGATTGAGGCAAACTTTAAATATCAACATTTTGCTGTTGTTTCAAATTTTATGTAAGTCCTAATACAAATAAATCCTAATACAAATAGCAAATAAGTAAATTATTGTAGGCAAACAATATTTTTTACCTACCTACAATACTCATATTATCTACAGTTTTTTGGGTCTCTTTTAAGTACTTTTAAATCGTTTAACTGGACATTTGTAATTACATCGATGACTTAATTATTTAAGTTTGAGTTCTGAGGTAACAAACATAAAAAAATACACATCCAATTGAGAACTTCCTCCTTTTTTTGGAGTCGGTTAACAGTGTTTAATTTTAATACGACTTCAAAATTGGTAACCCGTTTATAGGTAATAGTATATATTTTTGGGCTTTTAGTGTTTTTTCAAGGGCGTAATTATTTTTATAATTATGTTTTAAAATTTTATCGGAGTAATCCTCAGTAGGGACCTACTTGCTTAATTTCTGATTGCAGTGTCTCAACGTTGTCAACAAAGCATCAGAGTCATCCAAATTGAAAAGGTGCGCGTCCGGCGAGCAGGGAGACAACCTCCTCGCCTCTTACGGAGACAAAACCGATAGCGTCATGAGACCACTAGGATTTGTACCGACCATCATTATCAATGAGGTGAGAAACTCGCATTCCACGCATATGACAAGTACCTATTGTAAATTGTTATAGGTATTTATGTTCACATCGAATACATAAAAAGATAGGTATGTCCGCGACATGGTAGATAGATAACTTTACTGGCTTCAAAATGGATTGAGATTTCAGAAGTCATTGAAAATAATATAGCTTTCCGTAGTATTATAAATGCTGTATAAGTATAGCTATAAGCTATCCTTATTACCTTATAATATTATAAATAGGATTGAAAATAGCAAAGGAAATGTAATTACAACAGAAAATAGTTATAAGTACATAAGTATGTAATCATAATTGCATTATTTATTTTACGCTAGTCACGCCCCTACAAAAATCGGGATACCGGACCATAGATAATACACTTTTACTTTTGATCGGCCAGCGGAATGGAAATTGGAAACAGCAACCTGAAAACTAGTGATGGGCAATCACGAATAATGCATCGAATCATTTTAACGAAATCCTATGACTTATTTTAGATTAAAAATTCTAATTGAATTAATTATAATTTACTTTACTAACAAACTAAATTAATATCTAATGACGTATGTTTTCCAAATTCAACTAAGTCATTAAGTGCTTTTAATTCATAAATTCCCGCAATAGAATCGGGGTGCGTACTCCGTTGCCACCCTGATGGACATATTGATTAGGGCAAGCAAAATAATAGAGATTATATAGATTTGAATTCCGTAATAAAACAGTTAATTTGTAATATTTAGGTGAAGTCTGCCAATCCGCACTAGACCAGCGTGGTGGACTAATGCCTAATCCTTCTCGATAGAGAAGAGGCCCGTGCCCAGCAGAGGGACAGCGTTTTACATGAATGATATTATTATGTATGATATTATTTATAATAGTTTATTTTGAAATTTTTTCCAGAAATTCAACCAGTCAATTCAAGACGAAGCTTTTAATAATCTCAAAGAAGTCGTCTGCCGCGTCTCGCCGAGCAAACCTTCAGTTTGTTAGACTGCATCATCGATTTTCTACGTATACTAAATATTATAATGCACAAATTGTAAGATATCACTACTTTTTGTTACAAAAGGCACGAATCCTGTAGGCACAATACGTAATAAATCTATGGGTATATTAAAGTAACAATATGTCTATTACTGATATTACAGTCATTTTATAAAATATTGATAATTTATTATCTTCAATAATATTATAATACACATATTCAGTTTGATAAAAATTCAGGTAATTTTAATTAACGTAATATATAGAACTTTAATTGTGAAATACAGGTATTCTATTTTCAAGTGCCTAAAATATTACGAATGTTGTTTTAATTTTTTATGATATATACATAAAACTACCGTCACACTAGATAAACAATGTCCGATTCATTGCTTTCTTAAAGTGCCTTCCGTAATCCTTAATATAATATACCTAATAGTATGGACGTTAACCGTGTGTAGTGCGGCTAGAGCCTGATGTGAAGGGATCTAGCCAATCATTTTTTAAGTACAATAATAATTGTCATACTCAAGTTACGTAAGAAATCAAGGAGTCTCTATTAAATTAAGTTTTAAACGACTATTTTATAATGTTTTAATAAATTAAGTACTTATTAAATTTTGTTTCATTCTGTGTAAATCTAAATTTGTGGAACACTGTAATAGTAGACTTAATGTGTGGCAGCTGCTATCCGTATTACACCCTATTTGCTTACCAATGAGTTCATAATGGACCGTGCAGAATTTCCTACACGAAGCGCCCACTGTATGACGAACGCCAATTCGGACAGTGATAGTGTTCGTCGAACATAGGCTTTTGAATTATCAATCATTGCGCATATAAGTGTAGATATTCACGTACAAGAAAATAAGACCCATCACGCGATACTGTGTTTAAGTTATTTGCCCACTATTATAACAATAGTGGGATGGAAGATTATTCATAGATGGAGGGTATCGACTGTACCATGATAAAATTAACCACTTAGTAAACCAGTCCATTTTCGAATATCTATTTTCTCACGATAACCATTATTGCAGATAGATTCCTAAACGCTGTTTTCGTTTATCCTGTATTTTTTTTCACCGTATTCTTTAGCACGCTGGCCGGAACTATTAAAAGACTCGGGGGACTGGGACGAGGAACGCGGAAAGTACGGAACTGCGATCTTATGGATAAGGACGTCGCCAGCCGATGGCCCAGGGGAGAGGAGGGGGGTGACAAGTTGATATGGAGAATAAAAAACTATGAATGGGGTATTCGATTTTTTTTGTAACTTTTAAAAAATATGTACGTCGTATATTTTCTAAAACAAAATCAAATCATTGAAATCTGATGAAAAATCCACAAGTTATAAGGCATTGAAATTTGGTAATAGTTTGGTAATTTGAAATTTAATAATTTGGTAATAATTGGTGAGTGTCAAATAACAGAAAAGAGACAAAATACTTGCATGTGACGTCAGCGGGCATTACGAAGCGTGCGAAAAAAAGAGATGGAGCACCAGCTCCATCTCTTTTTTTCTCACACTTCTGCAACATGCCTACTTCTGCATGTAGCAATATTTCAAATTTGAATTACTGCCCCATTTCTTATCAATTTTTGATGCTGTTTTCACATAAGGATTTCTTTTTTTACTAATTGCTGTTACATAAAAATGCAT
This sequence comes from Manduca sexta, assembly GCF_014839805.1. NCBI lineage: Eukaryota > Metazoa > Arthropoda > Insecta > Lepidoptera > Sphingidae > Manduca > Manduca sexta. Next base: position 4,612,614 of record NC_051140.1, read on the forward strand.
AAAATCAAACATAGTCAAATATCCTATTGTAGGTAAAGTCGAGAGCACGTGAAGCTTTTCAGTTATAGTACGAGCCTTACATTTACAGCGATTGTAATAATAACGGTACAGTGTCCAACGTGTAAAGCTTCACAAGTTCTTGACTGTACAATCGATAAAACTCATAAATTAGTTATTACGTTTATTAGAAAAAAAGAATAAGAAATATATTTAGAGTTTGAACTTGAATATACAGTGTATTTGTTTTGTAATTAGGTAGCAGAATTTAATATTATAGTGGTTGATAAAGATTCTTTTTTTGATTAGGCTAATTAAAACAAAATCTTCGGGGGTTTTTGAAAACTTTTCGACCACTTTAGAGCGTCGTTGAGCGTACGGAATATTGGGAATGGAATTGGTGAATTAATTCGAGTTTCGTAGTACGGGAATGATCGATCAAGCAATTCAAGTCGAAGAATTAGGACTTCAGTTGCTTTGCATTTAGCAACTTTTTTAGAACCTCGAGAACAGGGGCAGCCGCCCCTCTCTGCCCTCTCTTGGCGACGGCTCTGCTTATGGAGTGTGTGGGTTTCAGGAACTCGCTTTTACGGCGAATGGCCAGTGATATCGTTCTCTGGGTCGATCAGAACTGAACGCGGCTATCTTCATTTAGTGCAGTCGAATGGAGTATAAATCGAATTTTGTAGTGAGAATGACTCCGCCGTGGGCCTTAATCCGCATATCAGCACGTATTGTGATGGAAAACCACTGACTACGCACAGGAGCTGGAGCTAAAATATTTTTTTCGATCCGAGGTGCCTGGGAAGAAAAGGCGTAATCAGGTGCCAGGTAACCAGACTAGTGAAAATTTGTGCTCGAAGATAGCTCCGTGCATAAGGACATATCTTTTGGGCGGGGTACGCAGATGTGCCATGCTCACCTAACCTATGCACATAATGCATTTAGCGGGAAGACAACAGCCACGAAAATTATGACCGTATTTTTGGCAGTTATAACAACTGATATTTGACACTGCCTTATCTGTCCCTTCTTATGTGGAGCTTTAACGGTGAAGCCGACCCCAAATCTCATAAAGACGATAGACGTCCGTGGACTATTTTGTTTTACACGTCGGGGTTACGATCCACGTTTAAAGATTGAATCCATGAATGTCGCAAATTATTTTATAGGTTTAACGTCGTGTAAACCATATCGCGATGTATTTTTCGTATAGTGACATCTATTGGCGTATTAAAGAAAAAATATATGGAATATAAATAATTCATTACCACTGATTGGTGAGCACGGCTTGAAAGATATTTTTTTTGCCAAAGTATAAGAGCAAATGCTCATGCACATATTCACATAAACTTGTATAGTGAGTCTGTTTACACTATACGTAAGTGTGTAGCATCTTATCTGAGCATCTTATAGTAGTATTGACGTTAAAATGACAGATTTTTTTTCACAGCAATAAGCCTATGGTGCGTCCTTGCTAGACGATCTAAGTTAATTTCAATAAAAGTGGACATTTACATATAACTTTAGCCTGTATTGAATTACAGTCAATAGCTTTATAGGCCGTGGCCTAGGGGCGATAATGCCACAAGGAGCAACATATTTTAAAGAAGTACAGGTACAATACATATTTGTATATGGCCAAATTTTCTGAATATTGTGTGCCTTACCAGAGTACCAATATTTTGAGCTTATCACTTTTACTTAATTACTTTTACTTTTAATTTAATGCGGACAAAATCGGAATCACTAGCTAGTATCACAAATCATTAACCTTCTGCCCATTTAGTCCATTGAAAAGTTACATTTGGGGTTGCGTTTTTTAGAGGACGCAATTTTATTTTTTTGAAGTGTAGGGGGGGTCAGTCTAAAGCTAAAACCAAGTTTGTGGGGTCGCCACCCTTGTCCCACGGCCGCCATCTTGAAAATAGGGGTTGAAATGGTTTTACGATGTATCTCTTAAACTATTTATCTGACAAAAAATGTATACACATTTTTGTTGCAAATTAAATTCTCTACAACTTTGGTTTAGTAACTTTTGTCGTAGAACTATAAATAAAAAGTTATAAGCGAAAATGTTAAGAAATTCAATGTTAAGCAATGTCCATTGCAACGTCATCAGAACGTGTGTTTATAAGGTTCATAATACTTTTTTTTGTACTCATTAATACCCAAATACTCAAGGGACCATTAGGGAACAAAAGAACATCTGCCTGCTATTATTATTATTATTTCTAACCTCTCTTATTGTAAGAATAGGTGATAATATTTCTTAACATTTTCGCTTATAACTTTTTTATTTATAGTTCTACGACAAAAGTTACTAAACCAAAGTTGTAGAGAATTTAATTTGCAACAAAAAATGTGTATACATTTTTTTTGTCAGATAAATAGTTTAAGAGATACATCGTAAAAACCATTTCAACCCCTATTTTCGAGATGGCGGCCGTGGGACAAGGGTGGCGATCCCACAAACTTGGTTTTAGCTTTAGACTGACCCCCCCTACACTTCAAAAAAATAAAATTGCGTCCTCTAAAAAACGCAAGGTAAGGCCTAAAAAATGTAACATTTCAATGGACTAATTCCATTTAGAGCGTGAACCGGATAACCGCCGGCGGTATAATCTTGAGCGGTAATTAAACGAATACTTCGCGTAAATTCATATTATTATTTATATTCAATTTTACTGTTTAGAGCATTATGTGGACAAGTTGCCGAGTCAGGGTAAAACATTATAAATTATAGATATATCATTAGCTGAAGTGAACCAGTAAATAATATTATTGACATCGATTTAATTTATCGATTTCAATTCGATTACTCACCACCTGAAGATCCTCACTAATAAATACAAGCTGTCAAAGTGGCGAAAAAAGTCTGAGTAAATATTTTTCCAGCAAATCTTGTAAATTATTATGAATTTTCGCGTTCTTGTAGATATGTGTGAATTTATTTGACTTACTTTAGTAATCGTAAATTAGTTAAAAGTGTTTCTAAAAATTTATTACTTGTAAGTGTATTGGTAAGTAGCGAAAATTTATATCCAAACTTGTAACCTTGTGTGATGTGTTTTCGCGCGTAAACATGGTTTTAAAATAAAACTGAACCTTTTCTAATGCGCTGCAGTTTGGAATATTGATTTTAATGCGCCTCGATGTAATTAATATAGCGACTTATTCTGTAAATCAGTCCGTGTTACTAGGTGTGACTTTTTATGCATAATCGACCTTGTGGACATATTGCATAGAGTCGAAAGTGTATTTCGATATAGTTTCGATAAAAGCGCTATAGAATACGGACGCGGGACTGGTTTTCAATTTCGAATGGTCAAATGTTACTGGAAGCAACACGCGTTGTATATTTTATCTTTTAAGCGCCATGAGTGATAAAAAAAATATATATTCCATAACATATTTATGGAATCAGTATTAAGAATACAATATACTTACACAATAAAACACAAATCAAATTAGAGCACCATAATAAACATTTGTGCTTAGTTCCAAAAATGTGTATTATAGTATAATTAAAATTAAAATAATATTGTAATATCCATAGTAGCACACTCCTTGTTAATTTTATGAAATGCAAATTAATTAATTGTGTAATAAAGTTACCTTTCTCTATTTATGAAGTTGAACCTAACATCAGATTTTATTTAGAACTAACTTCCTCCTGTGGCCCCACCCATATGAAAAATTGTTTGAAAATATGAAAATAAATATTTTTATTTAACACAAAAGATCTTACACGTAATGAATATACAAAGTATGAAATTTTACAAAAATTACAAAATGAATCAATGTATTGATAACGGTCCCCACACTAGGCAAGCCTGTATCGTGATAAATATTTTTCTTCAACAAAAAGTAACTTCCTAATAGAGAAAAAAATCAAAATTGTATTAGTAGTTCTCGAGATTAGCACCTTCAAACAATCAAACTGTACAAAATTATATGTTAATATAGATTGAGTACTGAACTTGTCTTTTACTGAAAGAGAGATGGCTCATGAGTATGAGTACTTGACTGTTTTGTTCCAGGTAGGAAACAATATTGGAGGTTAAAACAATATCAACACTTAAAAGGCGATCATATCTAAGCGACAAATTTACCAAAAAGTATTTATATAAATATTTTGAATCGCCATTTTTTTCTGTGTTATTTGATCTAGGTTATGTAGGTCTGAGGCAATTTTAATATTGTTAGACAATATCTTTATAAAATAAAAAGATGAATTGTTATGAATTTTCATATTAAAATCAAAACTCTAAAGCACTTTACACTACTATTTACTGATTGCTGCTTAGATAATATTGCCTTGCAAGCGTTAATATATTTCATATTAAAATAAAACAATTTTCAGATTTTGGATTTATTGTTATGATTAACATTCATGTAAACATAAGAAACCATTATATATTTCATGTTGACAAAATTATCAAGTAAAATTTAAGAAAATTGAACTTTTGCGTGATTTTTAAATCATCCTTCACTCTTAAGGCTTAACTAAACAAGTATTGGCAAGTAAAGAATTTAAATTCACGTCTAGTTAGTGATTAGTTCTCGCAGTTGAAAGAAAAATGTAAAAATAATTAATAATCATGGATATTTCTGCCTTTAAAATTTCGTCATATTAAATTTACTTGCCAATACTTGTTTAGTTACCCAGATTAAAGGCGAAACAAAATGTATGAAAATGGACCTTGAGGTATCGCCTTAAAGCACACACTGTAAACCATTCTATACAAAGCTACAATGATAATTTTGAATTTTTTTCCTTCTGCATACACTTATGTAATACTGAATTTTATTTGTTCTAGATGTATATTTAATTATTATTAAACTATGGCGAAGTCTCGCTGCTTTCTTGGTTGTGATGAGGATAATCCTATATACTTTGGGTAAGTATTTTTTGTTTTAACTAAACATTAGTAAAAAATCATATGAAATTATTTTATTGACTCATGTACAGCCATTTTCAATAATCAACTCCAATCTCAATCTTTAATAGGATTCCAAGAATGATTCAATCAGAATATTTTTTTTGTTAGCATGTCACAACATACTATGTTCTGATTGGTCTATTTTTGAGATAGATCAAAAAAACAATTGGAATTGTTTATTGAGATTGGTAGAAACAGTAGCATATCTTGCCATATAGGGGCCCTATTTATTCACATTTGTCTTTGTTTTCGTTTTCTGGTAAATTGGCCGCGATATGTTAACTAAGGCAATTTTCTGTGGCCTAGGGTTACCTTTTGAAAAATTTCACCTATCACCACTGGACCCTACATCTATTAATCTAATTCGTTGGGGCCCTTCAGGGCCGTGCGAACTTTTGGGCACCTACTAATGTAGGCATAATGGGCCAAGAGGAGCCCCAGAGCTCAGGGGCCCAATGTAGCTACGTCCCTGGGCAGATAGAAAGTGCATAATATAAATGTGATTGATTATGAAAAGTAGCTGTAATTTTTTGTTGGGTGGGTGCTTTTGTTCTTTTTGTTTACCATCCTCTAGAGGACATTTATGTGATGCTGTATATCAAAAATGTGGATGTTGCGATTGCCCTAAACAAGTGGAAAATTCAATGTTAAATTATTCAAAATTCATTTATAAGTAATTTTAACCACTGGCTGTCCTTAATTATAAATTGACACTTCCTCCAAATATATACGGCCCCACATAGGATTAAGTTGAAACTACAACAAATTATTTGATTGGTATTTCCGATACGGAGAGTCTACAACTTGGATTTACTGACAACTTTCTTCTATAAAACTACACAGTAGGATTTTTCTTCCAGAAAATATTTCACATGACTGAACAACACATATTATAATGTCAGCTCTGTATTATATACTGTCACACTGCTGGGCACGGGCCTCCACTACTCGTACTACTGAGAGGGTCTTAATCCACAATGCTTGCCTAGTTCGGATTGCTAGATTTCCCACATCTTTAAAACTTCTATAGAGAACTTCTCAGGTATACAGGTTTCCTCACAATGTTTTCCTTCACTGTTAAAGCAAGTGATAATTTACAAAGAATACACACATAATTTTAAAAAAGTCGAGTTGTGTGTCTTTGGGATTTGAACCTGCGGACCACATCTCGACAGTCCGTACCACACCCAACTAGACCGTACACGCTCTATGGCGAACAACATCTAGTGATGTCATTATCCACAGCTTCCCGACAAGCCGCGCGAAGTACAAGAAATGGCTCAGTCTGATGAACAAGACCGGCAACGTGACGCCCGACGACGTGCTGTGTCACCGACATTTTGCCACGAGCGACTACGAGCGCATCAGGGGCAAGTTCAGGCTCAAGAAGAACGTGATGCCATCGCTGCTGCTCACTGGAGAGGTGAACTACCACTTTCTATGTAGTCGGTTAATTAATCGAGTATCTATATAAAACTCGCTTTGGGCAAAAAACTTAATTTTAGTGGTGACCTAGCTGCACCACTGCCGTAAATGGTATAATCTTCAAAATACATAGTTTTAAATAAAATAATTATAACTTACATTTTCTTATTACAGTCAGAAACTACAGCAACCACAATTACCATTAGCAGCGAATCAGCACAAGACAAATCAAGTACACCAGAACAGGATTCCAGAATTGACACGGGGGAAAAGCCCCCAGATGACTCCACTCAGAAACCCCCCGACAAACTTGTAGACAACGGAGAAACTGCAGAAAGTACATCTAAAACAAAACCAAGTGAGGTCGCAGAAGATTCTTTAAATAAATCTTGCGAACAGAACAACAAAAGTGACAGTGATAGTTCCAGTAGCGTAATATGTAATTCAGAAGACAGCGTACTATCTGAAAGCAATGTTAAGACCGTCCAGTGAGTTATTATTATTTTTCTATTTCAATAATTTATTAATTTGATTGGTATTAAAACCAGATGGCCTTCTTTTTGACAACCATGCTTTACGATAAATTGGCACTGTTCATAAAATAATGAGCTATTTCAAAAATTGATAATTTGTAGCAGTCGTCGGAAAACAAATTTTTGTTTGCTACCTTTTTTTTAAGTTGCTATAAAATTGAGCTTATTAAAGATAGGTAAAAAATGAAACCTATAGTATGAAAAAAAAAAACTGAAAGGTCGCAAACAGAAATTTGTTGTTTGACGATGTCCACAAATTAGCAATTTTGGAATGGTTCATTATCATATTAAGAGTGCTATATGTGATTTCAGTGCGTTAATAATAAATAACTACATCAAATAAAACGTTATGTGTTACTTGGCAATTTTACACTGAATATAGCCCCGAGTGGCTAGTTAGGTTCTAGAATACTTGTCTCACTACACTGATGACCTGCTATTTATATGGACATCGCTTCGGGACCAGTGTTAGTTGTTCAATAAGTCCAGTCATTGAGGAATACTCAGGTTTTTCTATTTGTCATCAGGTTTAATCCTTTCACCGGGCCGCAAAATACCCAATGTAATATAAAAACATTGCTCGTTTGACAGGATTTTATGTCCACAGCCGACCTCAAACTCCCGACGCCGGACAAGACATAGAGGATATAATAACCAACTATCACATACGAAACAAGAAACCCAACAAGTTAGTGAGTCCTCCGCGCGAAATCGAGTCCCCTGTTATAGAGGTGGCTTGTCAGACAGAACCTCCAAAGGAGCCCGATCCTGTCTTCATAGAGGTGTCGGTTGACCAAGGTGAGACCACTGGGAAATACTAAATTAAGCAGAACCGGTGCGCGTGTGTGTGTTGGTATACATTCAAATGTGAAGTGTAATTATACAATTTGAACCACTTGAACTTCCATTATGTACTCAAATGTGTACAAAGAATGTATGTATGCACTTATTGCATTCCATCCTTACCTCTCGTAGATAAGGCATACAACTTGTGTAATTGTAAATCAATGTTTACTTTTCCAGATCCAAATGCGTCAAACCCTGAAGCTGGTAGCCAAGATTGTCTGATGCTGTTGGAGAGTCTCCAGGTGGAAGTGGATCCCACCATGCTGCTGTTGCCCGAACGCGATGAAGATGACGATTCCGATGACGATGTGCAGGAAGTAGAGAGGTCAGTGACATTGAATGGCTAAATTGGTAATGAACTAGACTGTAAAGAGACGGTGCTGATGCTGGATGGATAGAAATGGTTATAGTCCTGTATAATTTTGCAATTGTTGATCCCAATGACTTATTAAATTAGCTGTATAATCTTATTCAATGACTATCTTTCCAGGAAAGATGATCCAATAAGCTTAGTGACCTCAAGCGACGAGGACGAGGTCATTATACAAGAGCCGGAAATCGACACCGTGGAGGTATCATCGGGTTCCGACGAAGATGACGTACCACTCGTCAAACTCGTCAAGAAAAAGCCGAAAGAAGGACGAAAAAAAAAGTCTAACTACAGGCCTCCCGCCAACATTGCCAAAATAATGTGGGGTCTGTGCGAGTATTATTGTCTACAGTGCAAGTATAATACGACGAGTAAAAGCGATTATACGCGGCACCTAAAACACCATGAGACTGTTCTCCACATTTGCCAAATTTGTGGATATACGACATCCAGTAAACAACAGTTTTGGAGGCACAAACGGAAACACAAAGCCGAAAAGCGATTCAAATGTCACTTGTGCGAATACAAGGCCCGCCACAGCATGAGCCTAGTCTACCATCTCAAGTCTCACGACAGGAAGAATGGAGTGGAGTGCGGGAAGTGTGGACTTTACTTTATAGAGAAGAGGAATGCGGCGAGGCATCTCAAGAATTGCACGGGGAAGGGAAAGGTCTATCCCTGCAAGTTATGTTCGTACATGACCAAACGGCTTTCTGATTTGCGACGCCATGTGAACAGCATTCATGGAGATGATGATGTAGATTATATACCATCGTATTATGTGTTTCATTTTACCCTTTATTCCTGTATTAATTTTTCTATACTACTTAACTTTTGAAGAGTGGCTTTATTTAGGCACTTGTCTCACCGTCGGTGAGGAAGCGACTCTTTATCAGCTATTTTCCCGCTGAAGGCACATATACATTTCGTATGAAATTTACATAAACAAAAGAAATGCATACATTAATAATTGATCGCTGATTATTTACACTACCGGCGAGAATTCGCCCCACTAGCTTGTCGCTGAGTGACAAAAGCTATCTATCAAAGATAATATTCGCTAAGCGATGCTCGCGTGGCGGTCAAAATACTGACTCCCACCCGTCATTAACTACTACAGTGCGAGTAATCGTCTGTCGCATTCGTACACTGGCAGTTGCCCACCGATGAAACAATTTTAACTATATACTCTCCTCAATTCTCACTAACTTGTTTCCAGTTTATAGCTCTACTCATTGCTCTTTCGTCGTCGGCAGGGGGACTGCTTTAATAAGATGATCCTTTATTAGGCCCTGTGTGTGCTCGGCAATGGTAAATGTCTCCCCGTGTATAGGCGTACATTCGTTGTATTCACCGAGTGCACAATAGTTTTCTCGGGCGCTATGTTTCACAAGGACATATACCGCCATTACTTACTTTCCCACATCTCGACTTGATGTAAAACAGGCTACGATAAAATTATAATGAAGCAAATAAATATATTAGCGATACAGCGTGGGATAAAACACAGGCAAGTAAAACAAGGGTTTGAGTATTTACAAAAGACTAATATATTTTTCAGTCATACTTCTTTCTAAAAGTATCCCTATCCCAGTCCATAACATAAAATATCCCTGTTTGTAGTAACATTCTAAAAGCTTCTCAATTTATGATCTGAATAAATATTGGAATGCGATGTTGCCGAGACTTGACCCATATTCACAAACAATATAATGAGAATTTACAGTACGCCCGATCGCAATATCATAGTTTTCTTTAGCTTTGTTCAGACTTGTTTATCTGACATACGTATGAAAAAAAAATTTATTTCAATATTAACCAATCGCAGCGCCTCTTTCTCTATTATGCTTACACACTGCGAATGCTACCACGCCGATAGCATTGAGAAACAGACTAACAATGTTATGCTCTGGCCTTAGAAGCAACATTTGTGAATATAGGCGTTAGTCTCGTTAGGCAATATTTGTCGCGCAACACGTTATACCCCACAAGTCCACAAATATGGTAACCCTGAAAGGCGCGACTTTGCTAGATAATGAAATGGAGACTGGCGTCATATCTCACACCCCGGTTATTAATGAGCATTGAATGAACGACAAAACTCTATTTACAAAATCATAGCTCGGGATAAACCATATACTTATACTTTTGTAGAACAAGGGTGTAGCCACAAAAAGGAAGAAAATAAAATTGACAAATAGTTTAGAATAGGAACTGATAGATATAACAATGATTATTCTCTTGAAATATGTCCCACTGGCTGGCTACGCGCTTGATCTTCCACAATACTTCTAATATTGCAATAATCACCATATTAATAAAAAGTAATGTTATTTTTAACAGACGTTAATATTAAAATTTTTACACATTTAGAAAACTTTAAAACCAAATTTTGAAACTTAGGCATATACCGTATTAATAATATTCATTTTTTTTTCGTTATTGCTTTGAATGACAATACGCGAAAACAGTAGAGACACCATCCAACCACAGTGAATGACAAAGTATTGTTTGGTATTCTACTGCGCTCGCCATCCTGTGCCATGAGATGTTATGTCCAGTAGTTCAATAATTTTTAAATAAGTCTGTCAGACAATAATACTAAACCTAACTATCAAGTAGACATATTTTTTTATGTTTTTCTTTATGCGAACTAGGTTATATTTATTTTATGTAATAGGTGTTGTAAGAAATAGTTACGACATAGTTTACACAACCTTATTTTACAAATTTATGATTAAAAAATATAAAAATGCATAACAAAGAGCGTCGATGAAGGATGGATTCAAAGTAGCCGTGCTCTAATCACGGGACTTCACGAGTCACGACTAATTCGAATACACCCGCTCAGAATTAGTATTAGCTCTGTCTGTCGCCTGATATATCGTGTTTGTTTTGAATAGTGACGAATTTACAACACTTTTCACTTATGTATTAATGTCTTGTACAAAATAATAGCAATTTTAGCAAGGGTCGCACCAATGACGCGCGGTTTTATTACGTATAAGTACCCTACTGGGTACTGTCACTGATTGCATCGTGTTTTCTGCGTATAATATTTGAGTTGGAACTGCGTCGGCGATGTGTTTAAATTGTTACTATCACAATCACATAACGAACATAGAGTGATGTTAAAACTTTAAGGTTCTTCTCGGGTGTACCATATAGTGCCATACACTATCATCATTGTTATTATTCGATATTATGAAGTTTCGCAAATGTGGCTACTGGTGTGATTCTTAACCACATAACACCAGGCGAACTAGACAATGGTCTTTGTCACAAAATTATACATATATAAAAAAATAAGTTGTTCAGTACAGTAAATGTCTATGACAAATGTAATTCCATGAGGTTCGAAATTGAATCACAAATAAGTTGCTAATAAAGTCCTTTGCAAAAACCCTATCAAAGTAAAGACATGAATCCTGATAATATTTAATTGCATGACATAATATATCGTGCATAAAAAAATATGAAATCAAATTGTCATAGAGTATACAGTCCTGAACATGTCTCACAAAACTCGCTATCTTATAAACTAAAGGTGCCTATACTCTGCAGACGAGCTCGGCAACATCTTATATTTAACACGAGCCTGTCGGTGTTAGAACACGCGGTCCTGATAGCCGGAGTCCTGCACGGGCTGGGTGGGCTTGGCTTGGGCGCCCGCCACGTGGTGGTGATGCCGCAGGTGGCCCGGCCGCCGCGGTGGCGCCAGGTACTCGAACATGCTCTGCGTGTGCTGGGCCAACATGTTGGCGAGGTCGCACGGCATCGGATCAGTCCAGAAGAAGTCATGGTTCAGTGCCGTATCGGCGTCATACCTGAAAAGATAAAAAAAAAATTGTAGTCTGAGTAGTTTTATTGGAAACTCACAAAATCTTTCCTTGTTTGAAAGAAATGTCTAGGGTATTATGTCTTATTATTACAAAGGAATCTTAAATGCACCTAGGTTTACACCACTGTAGACTTGGAGGAAACACAAAATATGATTCTTGGTTGCGGATTGATATGTACCTCTACTGCCCCTTACACTGACTACGTGTCGCTCTGTAGCGCGCCACGAAAGCAACGGCATATGTTTAGTCGGAAAAAAAAGTATAAGAAATATGAGCAGACAAAGTATAGTCAATTATTTCGAAACTGCTTTCAGTGTCAAATGTCAATGCCATTACACATACCTCTTAGCCGGATCCAGTTGAAGTAACTTGTCTAACAAATCACAACCATAAGGATCCTTCACATAAGGCTTTAGACGTTCCTGAAAACGTTAACATCAATTTATTTATTTTATTTTATTTACAAATCATAGCACTTACAAAATATGGGTTATTACAACAGTTAGGATGCGCACTAAATTTAGAATTTGTATCTATCTTTAACAAGCATGTTACAGTTATTAAATTTGTCAGATTCTAGTTCGAAGCCTCAAGGTTGCAAAAAGAAAACAAATAACAATAATACTACCATGCTAAGCCCAAAAGCAGTATGTTAGGGAAACCTTATTTCGAAATAAACTTTTTGTAAATATAGTTTTATATTTTTTTAAGTAAAACTGAGATAGAGAAAACTCTTTTAAGGTTTTTTTAACAAATTCTAAACAAGATACCATTACTTAGGTAAGTTCATTGGATGCTATCCGACGATTAAGCTATCCGACGCCATAAAAATCGATATTTTGATTTTGTTTGAGATATCACCTTTGAGATTAGCACGGCAGAATAATAATAATTGATTTTTTTAATACTCCTTACTAGTGATGTAACGAATATTCGCATTCGCCAATATTCGCATATTTTTGGATATTCGCATTCGCATTCGCAAAATTTCTGCGAATGTTTTGCGAATGTCATCAGAAAAAAAAAAAGAAGATAATAGTAGACTGCCTCGGTGGCATAGTTCTACTGCATGTGCGGTACGGCAGCGCTCTAAGGTCCTGGGTTCGAATCCCGGATCGGGCAAAGTGATATTTGGGTTTTTCTGCTCAGTATCAGCCCGGAGTGTGAAATTTGTGCCCGACATGACGATAGGCTCGCCCCTGTCACACTATTAGACGGAACACACTTGGCGAAAAGTGGGTGCCCTGGTTGCGCCTCTGCATACCCCTTCCGAGATAATATTCGTAATACTGTGTGTGTGTGTGTGTGTAATAGTAGGTTAATAAAATCAAAATCTAAACTAAAACAATATTCTTCTACAATAAACTATAAATATAGTCTAAACAAAGAAACAAAAAATTATAGACTCTCAAAGAAAAATACCTCTCTTTCTTAAAACATACCAATTAATTAACTATTTTTACCAAGTTTTTAAGTTAGTAATTAAACTTGAGTAGAGGAATATTAAACTTTAAAAATAAACAAAATTATTTCGTTTACTTTAATAAAGCTTAAAAATGTAATTCTCATTAGAACTTGTAACACATTAGCAACTACGAAATTAAAAGCAATTAAAAGAAACAAAAACAAATTCTCCTATATTTTTTTTATCAGTCTGCATAACTTTCTAATGTTTAGATAATTATCATCTTAGATAATAATAAAATTTAGATAATCATCATAGAAAATTGGCGCCAAATTTGAACAAAAACTAAACATTCGCATTCGCGAATGTCGGTAGCAGATATTCGCATTCGCATTCGCATTCGCGAATGTTCAAAAAATGACATTCGTTACATCACTACTCCTTACTAATAGTCTTCATAAGTAATACTCTTATTCTTACCATATTATAGTAAAGAGATTTGGTAACTTACCTTAACTTTCCTCTTTTGGCCCTTGGGTAATTCCATCTTGTTGTAGAGGTCAAGGTTTTCGACACCGGGCCAGACATCTGGGGTACACGAGCCACACAGCTGTGATATTAGGATCAACTGCTGCTGTTCTGTGGGACCCTGGAATTATATTAAAGATACACACATACAGTCTTACTTATAAAAAATTCGCAAAACAATGCTTAGTTAAAACATAAATTTACTTAATCAGCTGTAAGTCAAAACCCGCCATCTTGGCTTTTAATAAGGTTTAAACTAGGAAACTGGTGATGTTTTTGACAGCTATTTCAGCAATTTTTAACCACCTCTTAATGCTAAAACAAGTTTATAAATAAGACTGATAGGATATGCATTACACAGGTTTACTAAAATAAATTCATATGAGTAATAAACTAGAGTTACAGAAATATTGTTAATAAAGTGACATTTAAATCTAGAATCAGTTAAAATATGATAATGTTATAACGGCATTGATGTTTTGTAAAACAGTTTACCTGCATGATTGGTGACCGTGTCCACATCTCGGCCATGATGCAGCCTGCGCCCCACATGTCTACAGGTGGTCCATAGTTGCGATCACCTGGTAATAAAGTATTGTATGCATTGGTAAAATTGAAAAATCTTTCTGTTACCCATTCTTTATGTCTTTCAGGTATTTTTTTCCTAAAATATTAAAAGTTCTTACAGACATAGAAAATACATAATTTTATCATCAATACAAATATTATAAAGAAAAGTTTGTAACTCTTTGAAGGTTTACTGGGTCTGATCTCTGGAACTAGTGAACTAATTTCGAAAACTCTTCCACTAATAGGCTATATAACTCCTGCATGCTACAAGCTTCTTCTTATCCTAGGAAAATATTAACTGTGGAGTGTGTGTTAATATTAACTGTGGATGAAATGGAGCTGTGGGCAATAGTTAGAGCTAGTTTTTGCTGGTCATAGGATATATTTTATTTCCACCTGGATAGTAATGACTGTACACAAGGTGTTAAAACCCCTCATAGTGGCCCATGTAACTTTCTCTATTATAGTATAGAATAAAGTCAATCTGGGTATAACAACTTTGATTACCCAATTATAAAAAATCTGTTAATCTATGTTTATTTCTAATAAATATTGAAGCTCACAAGACTAAAATGTACATGCACTTCCATAGTACCCTTACATATTATAAAGTACTAGCTTTTGCTTGCGGCTCTGCCCGCGTTATAAAGTTTTTCGGGCTAAAGTTTTCTATTATATAAGTCTCGCTATATATTTTCCAGGGAGCCTACGTTCTTCCCAGGGTCTCAAACGGTCTCCATACCAAATTTCATCTTAACACTTTGGGTAATTTTTGAGTTTAACATTCAGGTAGACAGATGCAGCGGGGGACTTTGTTTAATAATATATTTTTGTAGAACTTTTTAAGAGGAACAATCCCGTCATACATCATTGTTGCATAACTTTAACTGTTTACGCAACGCACGCACGGAAGCTCTCAAAACTTCTAATTTTCCCCCATTTTGCAACAT
This sequence comes from Manduca sexta, assembly GCF_014839805.1. Lineage (NCBI taxonomy): Eukaryota > Metazoa > Arthropoda > Insecta > Lepidoptera > Sphingidae > Manduca > Manduca sexta. Next base: position 4,628,026 of record NC_051140.1, read on the forward strand.
GTTTCATTACTGCTCCGGTCCTATTGGTCATAGCGTGATAATAAATTATTATTATTGTTTGTTATCAGGCAGGCAGTATATTTAACTGATATGCCTGTATCCTGTAATTCTCAATTCCAGTTTCACTTCCCAGCAAAATATTTGTCAAGCTTATTTTTAAACATGTTCACATTTTCTGCTGCAACCACATCCTGTGGGAGGTTGTTCCAGGAATTTCAGGAATTCCAGGAATTCCAGGAATGAAGGGCTATCCAACACAAACAGATTTTTTCAGTTCGAACCGATAGTTCCTGAGATTAGCCATTACTGCTCCACTTCTATTGGTCATAGCGTAATGATATATAGCTTATAGCACTCCACGAACAAAGGGCTATCCAAGACAAAAAGAATTTTTCAGTTGGAACTGATAGTTCCAGAGATTACCCATTATTGCTCCGCTCCTATTGATCATAGCGTGATGATATATAGTCTATAGTACTCCAGGAACAAAGGGCTATCTAACACAAAAGAATTTTTCAATTCGAACCGGTAGTTCCTGAGATTAGCCATTACTGCTCCGCTCCTTTTGGGTATAGTGTGATGATATATAGCCTATAGCACTCCACGAACAAAGGGCTATCCAACATAAAAAGAATTTTTCAGTTTGATCCAGTAGTTTCTGAGATTAGCGCGTTCAAACAAACAAACAAACTCTTCAGCTTTATATAATAGTATAGATTATAAAAACAAATATAAGAAAGACATACACTTAAAAGTAATTACCTAGAAGTAGTTCTGGAGGCCTGTACCAAAGAGTAACCACCCTGTTAGTATATTTGTTTGCCTGACCAGACTTGGCAACGCTGAAGGCGCGAGCCAAACCGAAGTCAGCAAGTTTGAGTATACCATTTTTTGTAATCAAAACATTTGCAGCTTTCATATCTCTATGAAGTATTTTATTGCTGTGTATGTAATAGAGACCATTTAATAACTGCTGCATGACCTTTTTTATCTCACCAAGACTAAATTTCACATTAACATTAGACAGTAAGCCTGCCAGGTCATGTTCGCAAAAATCAAAGACAAGGTAAAATGTAGATCTGTACTTGTTATGCAATGTTGCTTTGGTTCTGCATATTTCTATTAGGTTTACGACGTTTTCGTGTTTCAAAAGTTGTAGAATTTTAATTTCTCTCAGCGCTGTGATTGGGAAACCTTCTTTTTCGTTGTCCATCAGCACTTTCTTCATGGCTACGAATTTTTTGCTACTGTTTCTTGCGCGCGCTTTAAATACTTCGCCGAAGGTTCCCTGGCCGATTTTCGCGACTTTTTCGTATTTAGAAGATTCATCGCAAAAAGGAAAATCGAAGTCTTCTATATATTTTTCTTTTTCCCTCATATTGAGAATAGTAGAAGTTGTGCTAATTACTTGTTGCGTGGGCTCACGAGGAGCACTCACGCCTTGCATTTTGGAAGCAATTTTGGTAGTTTTTTATATACCGTGTTTTAAAATAAAACAGTCTGTCTTTTCGACATAGGAAATATATATTTTCAATAAATTAATTATTACAAACAATACACTTTCCACAGCGTTTGATGATTCGTGGATCGCTTGTCATTTGTCAAAATTCAAACCTCAAAATATAGGTACCTTAGTGCGGTACCAATTTACAATATAATTTTGACAAAGCATCGATTATAATATATAATTTCGTGGTTATAATCATAGATGTTGATTTATAGCTCAGATCGCGAACTAAAGGTAATAAAACGACTTAACAACACTGGCCACAACGAGCACGAATTCCGAGTCGGATTCGACACATTTTTGAAATATTTTCGATGGAAATATAATATTTTAGTAATGCCATGAGAACTTACGATAAGCGTGAAATAAAGAGATGTAATAATTATGCCATTAGCCTCTGTTTTGTACATTACAATATTCAAAATATACATTTATATAATATCTGAGCTTCTTTATCATAATATTTGTCATTACATATTATAGAATATTTGTTAAAATTGAATACAGAAAAATACTTTACGTGAGTTTTGTGTATCAAAATATTTTAATTATTCGTATACATCACTATTTATAACTTTCCACTTCACGCAGAGTTCCGTTTATTAAACGGTAAAGAAATCGCGAAGTAAAACGTCACAACTTGTCACATTGAATTTAAGAAAGTAAAGTAAAAGTGTTCTGAGGGAAAGGAACGTAATTGAGTGTCATGAAAATTGTAAATTAGTAGGTGCAGTGAAATATTCTTTGGTTTTTAAAATTATATAGTTCTAAGGAAAGGTAATTAAATAACACATTGTTAGCAGTTGAAAATGTTGATAAATTGTAGAAAATGGATTGTAAAGACTGTGCATTTTCAATGTTGTGTTGCATTATCGATCGGTGCATCTAAGTAGGGCACAGATTTTTGGCCAAGTAAAAAATTGCTGCTGATAAGTTTATTCCGCTGTGATAAAATATGTATTTTATTTTGTGGCTATCATATAGGAACTCCTGATTGCGACAGTATTATCAATGTACTAAAAAAAAGTGTTATAAGTGCGCCAGCTTTATTTATTCAATTATTTTGGTTTACTGTTTAAGTAGTTGCTAGTCATCATTTTTATTTTTGTCTTGGTTCGTTACGAAAATTTATCAGATAGTAAACAAATGTGTGCCAGATTAATATTTGCCATTGTATATAGTGTAGAAATTAGTATGTTTCATAGAAAGTGGGTGGTTCTTTAGTGAACATTAGTGTTGGTGACTTGAGAGGGCGTTAACACTCCCCAACACATGTGTATAGTGTAATGTGTATAGTGTAATGTGTAGATTTATGATGTGGACCAGTTTTGTTAGCCTGTTTGGAGTTTTTGCTGATCTTTAGCAGCTTATACCTATAGCTTGTTAGAATATAACTTGTGTAATCGGTTTCAGTCAGTTGTAAGTGCAGATACAAGTAATAATAATAGCTTATAAGTAAACCACAATGATTGAGTATTTTACAGTAGTGGCTAAAGGTTGATTAATATAATCATTGCCTGCTTATTTTTGCAAACTTGACAAAATAAATGGCTTGGTCCAACCTAGAAAAAAGCACTGGGCTTACAGGGGCCTGTGTGGTGCTGGCTCTTTGTTGAAAGCAGTATGCTTTCTTTTGTTCCCTCCAGCTGTACCAAACAAAAAACCCTCTACAAAAAACTCTTAGCTGTGCAGAAGTTTGGATTCCCATTTAAAAGTTTCCCTTTTCAATAGTTATACAGATATTGCAACAATTCACTAAACAACATCAAAATATGATCATAAATAAGAAATTAAATGTGATTGTATGAAATACTGTGCTTTCCTTATCAATTAATGATACAAAATATTGTTTATTGTTAAATTCCCTTTTAAATGAGCATTCTGTTCCCAATGAAAATTAATAGATTAATGCATTATTAGTCTTCTTAGAGATTTAGTTTATTTGATTATTTGTTTTATGGTAATTTCCAGACACTTCTTTTTTCTCTGGGTTTTTGCTTGATTCCATGAGATTTTTCTCAAGTTTCATGAAATAGTAAAAATCAAATATAATTTTCCTGGATTGTCTTTTTTACTATAAAAACATAAACAAAACAAGGCAAAACAAAATAAAATGGTTGTCATAGTTATTTCTTATTATTTTTGGCCAGCTTATGCCCCCAAAGGGGTCACATTAAAGATAAAAATTGTACCTTTAGTAAACAATATACATTTTCCATACTGTGTTCTGTCAATTTTCTTTGGGCATACAAGTAAGTGAAGACATTGACTCGCCTCCCTCGACCCTAGGATATGTTGCTCCGTACATGCCCTGCACCCAAAAAAAACAACTGTTGAGTGAGCTGCAGTGTGTTAAATGTTTTAGACAAAATGGCCAGTGAAAGCAGCTCTGCAGTTTTGGATCTTAATGACGCCGACACGGAGGACACTGAGGCTGCCAGCGTCACGGACGAGGCTCTGGAAGTAGTGCCTCTCATCATGGAACATGGCTATGATATTGCTGTAAAGGTATGATGACTGCAGCATGGCATATCATAGGTAGTAGGTACCTCGATTTAGTATCTAACATGTTTGGAACTGGTGTAGATTTTTGAATGTTGTTCCCCAAGCAGTATTATGAGTTTTTCTTGCTGTACAGTTTTAAAGGAAATTATTTAAAATGTTTTATGTTACGACAAATACTTTGGTGACAGTAAGTGTCTAATAGTAAGATTTTTTTAGTCTATTTATGTAGAAAGTGCTCTCCATTTATTTAGGTGGATGCCCCAATGAAGCAATTGTCTACCCTGGAAACTTTTGTAACGTACCGCGTGAGGTGCGTGTGCGCACGATGGGCAGCGCCACCTTACGTCAGGCGAAGATACAACCATTTTAAGGTAAAGATTCATCCCGAAAACTTCCTTAGACTGGCTCGGTGGCGTAGTTGTATTGCGTGAGTTAAACGGCTGTAAGGGCCCGGGTACAATACCCAGGTCGGGCTAAATTATATAAGTTTTCCTGCTCAGTACCAGTGCCGAGTCTTAAATTTTTGCCCGATATGTTCAAGGACTCTCATCTTATCACATCATGAGACAGAACCCACAGGTGAAAAGTAGACACCCTGGTTGCACATCTGTCTACAGTCTACACGTTCAAAGATAAATGCGTGATGTGTGTCTGTATTTTTTTTAAACTTTCGATAAAAAAATTAAGTTATTCAATAAAAGTAAATAATAATACTTGAAGTAAGTATTATTATTTACTTTTATTGAATAACTTAATTAACTTATTATAGTTATTACAACGTCCAACCATTTTTTTTACTGTACCACGTCCCAATAGGTCTTCCGTCAAAGTCCAAGATATTTTATTCATCACTCGACACCTACTTCCTTTGCAGTTGCTCCACAAGCGTCTGTCGGCCGCCCACCCGCTGATCGCGGCGCCGCCCTTGCCGCCTCTCCACTCGGCGCGGCAACAACTCGACAGATACTCGCCTTCCTTCGTCGCCATCAGGACGTTGGCGCTGAACGCGTTCTTGGGTACGAAATCTTTTAAAAATGCATTTCTAAAATATGTTCTGAATTCCTGGTTTTATTAAAAATGTGCCAATGTAAAATGTTTGTCCGAAAAAAACATGGCGGTCGAATATTTCGCAACATATGAATTGAATATTATTTCATAAATTCACGATTACTGCACATTGAACTGTAGTGAAACTAGCTTAGTTAAACTCTGATCGAGTTGATTACTAAGCTAGATTAAATGTTGGACGCCTTACACTCCAACTGTTGCGAATTTTTTTTTATTTCAACTGGTTTTGCTTAATATTTTTTTATTACCCGACGTTGTAATAAAACTCTCTAGATACTTCATGAATTTAATAAAAATGGGAGATACAGTAGGAACATACACCTATTGTACTTTTTCATAATAAAGGATTAATGATAAACTCCTGGACACAATGATATTGGTAGAATCATCGCCTAAGCGGGGAAGCGAGATATGCTATATATTTAACACCCTGTATAATTAACTCTCTAAAAATCCGTTTTATAATATGTTGATTATAATATATATATCATTTCAGATCGTGTCGCAAAGCATCCCATACTTACACATAGTGAAGACTTTAGAATCTTCCTCACTACACCTGATGATGAACTGGACAAGGTAAGCATATATTGTTATAGACAGGGATAGATATATTACTTTGTAACAGTCAGTGACATGGCTGTCATGAAAACTTGTTAGGTATAAACTTTTATTAAAGGACTTTATTTCTTCAACTATCATCTTGAAACTAATTACTCAATATCTTTAAAGTTAGAACATAAAAAAAACAGTAAGACTTCGTATCACTCTCATGGGATATTAACTCTCTTAATGTCCATTTTCAGGTGTTCAAAAGCGACAGTAGCGCGATGAATTTATGGGGCCTCAGCAATGCGCTGTCGTATGGCGGCGGTGAATCCAAAGCTACCAATGGTGCTAGGTGAGACAATACTATCTGTTGGGAAATTAAATGTTTGTCTGTGTGGAAATGTATGTGTGATTTTTTTTTTTCAGAGTAAAAGATCCCGAGTTTTCGGCGGCGGTGGATTATTTGCTGTCTTTGCAACAGAAGCTAACAACCTTATGCACATTAACTAACAAACTATACAAAGGCACGGCGGGACTTAATACCGAATATATGAAGTGAGTATTTGTTATATATGTGACTGGCAGGTTTAGACCTGTCACAATAAAGACGTCAGTGCGTTATTGACTGTCAACGAGTTTACATTAAATAATTACATATTTAACATTGGCGACGAGGATTTTACTCAATATTCTCGTAAAAAAGTGTATTTACGAAAATATGGCTCAAACATTTGGTATTCTTACGACCTTCGACCACAATTTGCAAACTTGGCCAGAATACAAGGGACGGTTGCTACAATGGTTCGTCGCAAATGACGTCTCTGAAGCTACCGATGTTTCAGGATCCAAACGGCGTGCTATTTTATTAAGCGCACTCAAGGAATCCACGTACAAGCTTGCTGCGAATTTGGCCTCGCCGAAAGAACTCATTTCCATCCCGTTCGATGACATATTGGGTCTTCTGGACGGGCATTTTGTGCCCCAAGTGTGTGGTTTTCATGAGAGGTATAAATTTTATTCAGCAATCCAAGTCGAGGGAGAAACCTATCACCAATGGGCGGCGAGATTGCGTGGACTATCGGCAAACTGTGGATTTTTAAACGTGGAGGAAGCATTACGGGACCATTTTGTAATGGCAATGCTACCTGGAACGGAGCGTGAAAACTATTTGCTCAAGATCCAAAGAGTTTAACGCTAGGAAAAGCGGTGGAGTTAGCAGAGAGGATGCGGTGTGCGCGTGCAGGCGCCTTAGCATCAACGGTCCCGGAAAGGCACCGTCTAACAACGATCAAATACTCAAGATCGACGCCAAAAATAATTCTAGTGTTAAACTGTTGTGTTCGGTTTGCGGTTTTAAAAATCATTCTTCAGCTCAATGTAGATTCGCTAGCTATAAATGTAAAAGTGCAACGTTAAGGGGCATTTGCGTCGCATGTGTAAAAAATAATTTCTTGGAACATGAGATCATTAGCGGTGATGACGGTGAGTTGTATAATATTCGCACCTATAATGGTGAACCAATGACAGAGGTTGTCACTGTTCTAGGGAAACGGATCAGGTTTCAGGTTGATAGCGGGTCAGCTGTTACTGCGATTTCCGAGCGAACGTATTTTAAACATTTTAAGGAAGTAGTGTTGTCCAAAACAACTAAGTATTTAATGTCTTATACTGGTCGACGTATTGAATGCGTAGGTATTGCAAAATTGCCGTTCACATATACTGGGAAAACATGTACGTTAAATGTGTTTATCATTCGTGATGGCGGTCCGCCACTTTTAGGGAGGGACTTTATATCTTTCTTCCGATTAGAATTACTTCCCATTAATTTTTGTGAGAATACCTCAGATTTAATAGAGCGCCTAAAGAATGAATTTCCTCGAGTATTCAGTGATGAGTTAGGGAAATTTACTAAATATAAAGTAAAACTTAAATTGAAAAATGACGCTAAGCCAATTTTTTAAGCCGCGTCCCGTAGCCTTTGCTTTACGTGATAAGCTGGACAAAGAGATAGAGCGTCTAGTGTGCGTTGGCATATTGAAGCCCGTAGAGCATTCCGAGTATGCTTCGCCCGTGGTGCCCGTGTTAAAGCGCGACGGTTCCATCCGGTTGTGTGCTGATTATTCAATCACAATTAATAAACAACTATTGGTCGATCAATACCCTTTACCCACCGCGCAAGAACTTTTACAAAGTTACAGGGCGGTCAACAGTTCTCTAAGTTGGATCTTTCACAAGCCTACGCACAATGTGTATTAGATGAAGAGTCTCAAAAGTATACAGTTATCAATACTCATAAAGGGTTGTTTAAGTATACGCGCTTAGTATTTGGGTTGTCCAGCGCCCCGGCTATTTTCCAACGCCTCATGGAAAATGTTTTATCAGGTTTGGACGGTGTATTGTGCATGCTCGATGATATTTTGGTGACGGGAGTGGATAGGGCGCAACATCTAAGTAGATTGCGCACTGTACTTGCTCGACTACAGGATGCAGGCCTAACGCTCCAAAATGCCAAATGTGAGTTTTTAAAGAGGAGCTAGAATATTTAGGTTATGTAGTTGATAAGCACGGGTTGAAAAAGTCACCCAAAAGGTTTCAGCAATATTAAACGCTCCAGTTCCAAAAGACGTTGCTAAGCTACAATCGTTTTAGGTCTTGTAAATTACTATCGTAATTTTGTGCCTAATGCTTCATCAATTCTCAGTCCTCTATACGCATTGCTACAAAAAATTGTAAATGGTGTTGGACTCCAGAGCATAATGCTGCTTTTAAGAAAATAAAAACATGTTAGTATCGGAACAAGTTTTAGCTCATTTTGATACAAACGCAAAAGTAATTTTGACTGTAGATGCTTCTCCGACCGGATTAGGTGCCATTCTGTCACAAGAAGATGCTACAGGGTTGGAGCGGCCAGTATCATTTGCGTCGCGCACGCTGAATGTTGCGGAGCGCAGATACTCGCAAATACAGAAAGAAGCGACAGCCATCATATTTGGGGTTCGTCGTTTCCATCAGTATCTTTACGGCAGATCTACTCCTTTTGTTCTTCGAACTGATCACAAGCCCTTAATTACTATATTCGGGCCACATCGCGGAATTCCCGAGATTTCTGCAAATAGATTACAAAGGTATGCACTTTTTGAGTGGTTATAATTTTATAATAGAGTATGTCAAAAGTGCTAATAATAGCGCAGATTATTTTTCTCGCGCAAGTTTAGATGATTGTGAGTCATGTGAGATGGATGATCACGTAGCGCACGGATTTTCAAGATACGTTGAGGATAAGGCAACTTATGTTAATTTTGTTGTAGACTCTAGCTTACCTGTAACGCTTCAGAGGTTACGCGAAGAAACTCAAAAAGATGTGATTTTATCTAAAGTGGTAAAATATATTTTGAATGGCTGGCCGAAAAAGTTACAGACGAAAATATACGTAAATTTTTTCTTTGTAGAGACCAACTTTCATTTGAAAATGGTGTGATCATGCGAGGTTTTAAGGTTGTAATTCCTAACGTGTTACAAGCAAGTTTATTGTCAGAGCTTCATAAATCACACTTAGGTATTGTAAAGTCTAAAGCTGAAGCTCGTAGTAGACTTTGGTTTCCGGGTATCGACAAAGCGATAGAATCTATGATCGCTGGCTGTGAAATTTGTACACGGCTAAGACCGTCACCGGCGCGGGCACCGCTTGCCGTGTGGCCACACCCGTTACAACCATTTTATAGAGTTCATGTAGATTTCTTAGGTCCTGTTAATGGTGAGTTATTTTTGTCATTGTGGATGCGCATTCCAAATGGGTGGAAGTGTACAGAGTGAATTATACTTCTTCGGCCACAGTGATAGCAAAATTATACGATTTCATGTCACGATTCGGGTTGATTCACACGTTGGTTAGTGATAATGCTACATGTTTTGTTTCTGAAGAATTTACGAAATTTTGTTTAGCGAATGGAATATCGCATGTAACGTCGCCCGCCTATCATCCAGCTAGCAATGGCCAGGCGGAGAGCTATGTAAAAATTATCAAAAAAGGTATTAAATCTTGTTTGTTATCTAGTACTAATTTAAAAGAACGTTACGAAAAGTTATTAAAATACCTTTTCGATTATAGAAATTCGGTTCATTCTACAACTGGGTCTTCGCCTGCGCAGTTGGTATTTGGGCGAAAACTTCGTTCGCGCCTAGATTTGATTAATCCTATTTCACCGCCATCCCCTTCTGAATCTCTTACCAAATTTGTGAAACGACAACAGTGTTCACAGAGTAGGGCCTATGGAGGTTCCAACAGACAAAGTTTTAAAACGGGTGATGTTGTTATGTATAAGAAATATCAAGGAAATAAACAATTTACATGGAATCGTGGCATTGTTACCAAACGAATAGGCAAATTAACATATTTAGTCACGGACTGTACGACCTTAGTGCAAGTGAAAAAACATAAAAATCAACTCGTAGGAAAGTCTCTTCCTCCTATCTCTAATACCGGTGACGTCCTGGATTTTACGCCTGAACTTTACGAGACAGATACGTCTCCAAGGGAGGACCAAGCGATTGTGTCGCAAAGTTGCACCAGAGAGGGAGATGGACATAACGAAGTGGCACTAGTCGAGGCTCCAGCTGGAGATAATGAAGTGGCACTAGCCGAGGCTCCAGCCGAATTACCACTTCAGCCAAACCTGAGCTCCGATGATGAGTTTTTTGAGGCTGTGACATCAGATTCGGAAAACCAGTGCGTTCAAGATGTGACATTAGGTTCAGAAGGTCAGGTTGCTCACGAAACTGAGAATCAACTTTCCTCGGAGCAAAGGCCAGGTCAATCGGAGAGATTATTACGCCAAAAACAAAAGAGTTGACTATAGAGCTTTCTTTTGTATGGACTTGTAATTTGTTATTTTAGTTTATGTTCTGTTATTTAGTTGTACCTTAATAATTCTTATGTTATGGGGGAGAAATGTTATATATGTGACTGGCAGGTTTAGACCTGTCACAATAAAGACGTCAGTGCGTTATTGACTGTCAACGAGTTTACATTAAATAATTACATATTTAACAGTATTATTGTTTAAAATATCTTTTAGTGTTTTTTTTTATTTCCTTTGAATCGGTAAGTTAGATTCAAACACTACGTACATCCTTTTAAGCGGATCTATGTTTGCCGCCTAGAAGTTAGCACTAGCAAATCAGTTACTGCCACCAACTACAAACATGTCTACACGATTCACTAATTCGAACTATAATGTTCCCAACATGTTTTGTAGAGATCACATGTGATAGAGTTCCGTGTGTATTGTGTGCAGTATGAAGCGCGCGTGCGACGCGTGGAGCGCGAGCGCGCGCGGGCGGTGCGGGCGCGCGGCGGGCGCGGCGGCGGCGGGCGCGGGGGGCGCGGCGGCCGCGCGCGTGGGGCGCGCCGCGCACCACAAGGCGCTGCTGCCGCTGCTCGCCGCCTACGCGCACGCGCACGTCGACAAGATACGACAGCGGGACGCGCTGCACGGTACGGGACCACTTATTACTTCATCATAATATTGATAATTGATATTACTTTCACTATATTCGCTCGCTCAATATTTATGCACCGATATCAAGACTGTATCTGACGTACTTTGGTTGCCTTTTATACCACAAGAACACAAACCATTGTTAGACAATCATTTGCGATTGCCTTAACCTGTTCCACTAGTTGCTTAAATGCTTTTCACGCATTGACTATTGACTAATGTACATTATGATTTATTTCCGTGATATTATTGATTATTTACATTATCGATGGAAAGTGTTGCGAAAAATGTATGTCATGCCAGGGTGTACACACTAGACCACTAAACCTTGGACTACTACGGCCCACTCCCTGTTTGTTATGATTTATAGAAATGATAGTTCGAAAAATATGATACTGATATATTGCCAACATTCCCTATTAATAATATGATAGAATTAATAATACAATTATTGTACTGATTTGCGAACTGAGTTATTTAATATTGGCGGAAGGTGCTGACGAGGCAGTATTTATTATAATTAGGTACGAGTTAACTCGTACAGCCTGTTTATAAAAGGGTCATGCTCCGAGCATATGAATTAAGATTTCGTATAATGTGCATCATCAAACGCAAGACAAAAGGCATAGGAAGCGGAAACCGCATCGAATCCATTCCGCGCACGCGATGCTGTCGTTCAGGATGACGCATGATGATCACGAAGCATTTATATGTTGTGTACACACCTGCCGGCCTAGCATGCGCATCACGAGATATCTCGAGAACGAGAGTAGACAAATTGTCGATGTCGATTAATATCTCGTTTTCTCTAACATGCGCACCACGATCGACAAATTCCTCGTTGAAGACATAAGTTTACTCGTGAAGACAAACCGATGTTGCCCATTGAAATATATATTCTAATCATTTTATTTTCTAATATAGCTACAATGGTTTTAGTTCATTCAATTTTTATAGATCTATGATCCAATTAGGTTTTTGACGTTTTATGTGACAGTTTATGTCATAACAAAGAGCATAATGTAAATAAAAACGTAAATAAGTAAACAAATTCAAAATTAATAATAATATTGTACAATATAATAAGGATTCTAACACAAAATAACAGCTCCGCCCTATTTTGGAGTACGAAGTAACAAGACACAAATCAAATGAAATCTAATAAGACAATTATTTGTACGAGTATATGGTGCCCAAGCCGGACCTTACCTCGGGTGACTACAACCCGCCGTGAGAACGATGTACCATAATGCCTAATGGAATCAGTAGTCCAATCGGGAAGGAGATGGCTGTGGCTTTGGGCCTCACAAAATACCCAATTGATGTAAGTATAGTGAAACAATAACCTTATTAGCAAAACACCAATGTTGTAAGTTGAACTTTGCAGCCACAAAGCTCAAGTTTGTTCTTATTCGATGGTAATTGATGTTTTTTAGTATAAGTGTTTATTAAAATATGAAGTATATATTTTCTTTTTGTTTTAGTTCCGTGAATCAAGTCCCTCTACATTCATTGGAATGTCCCCAGCCCAGCAGTCAACACCATGTTGAAGAGCTTACCAATTACTACTCCCAAAAAGTTTTTTAGTTGCTCGGTTTGAACTTAATACTTTAATGAAAATATGTATTTTTATAACCAGTTTTTAAAAAACTACATTTTTAAATACTTAATATCTTGTATATATATTTCGTTAGGTATCTTTATTTATACACTAGATAAAACATCTGTATGTTAGGAAATTTAGTTCTGTTCTGTTGTGTTCTTTGTTCTGTTGGTTTAGGAAATTAATAATATAAGTAAACTGCAGCAATTACTTGAGAGTGCAATTTCTGTTTCTTGTAAGTGTTCATAGTATTTCATTACAGTAATTATTGTAGGAAATTTGTTGTATAACAAGTTATTATGAAATATTCTATTGTTGCCTAAATTTGTGTAGAAGATTTTGTTGTAATAATGAAAACTATCTTGATATTTAAAATGTGAATATAATAAACTATACATTATTTACATAGGAAAATATCTATTTATTATAATTGAGGTCATCCTGCTTGAGAGACACTTGCAGGTACTGATAATTGTACAGGTTCTTCTCACATATGATGTTCATTTATAATAGTTTCCTCCATTGGAACACTGTAACATAAAATACTGCATTACCTACAGTTACTTAACAATAGTAATATAATGTGAAGTTGTACCAGTGGTAAAATAATATAGTCAAACAACAATTTGAAACAGTGTATAACCATATATCCATTATTGTTAAGTCCATCAGTATACAATCAGTGTAAATGAAGTTTTTAATAAAGAAATAAAGCAAGATATTGTTTGTTTATATTGTTAAGTTGCATAGTAATAGTATCTTCTCCGATGCCTGGCATTCACATTAAGAGTTTTGCTGTTTGAATCCATAATGTGACATTTTTTTGTAACATATAAGTACTAGTTTTGCAAAACATAATGGTAAAACAAGTTACTCATTTGTATTTGTAGTATTAAAATAAACAAAATTAAAACTGCAATTAATCTGATTAAATAGCTCTTATTACCTCATTAGTTGGCACACTTATTTCATTTTTATGAAAGGTAACCCGCTATGTATTAATTGTGAAGATATTTCTCAAAGTAAATTAAATATTTTATTTCTATTAACTCTAGTAATTAATTAATAGTACATTACCAGTTGAACCTTGGTGTCGCAGGCATCCTTCCTCATTTTTGATATTGTGCACTTTGTGGCTCATTAGGAGGTAATATTTTTATATGGGTACAATCTAAGAGCCCTAACATACCTTGCACGTAAAATTCACGAGTCTCACCTTAAAAAAATAAAAATGATTCCATTATCTATAAATCAAAATACTTCAATTGATATTAAACTCAGCTACTTATGTAATTAAGTATGTAATAAATATATTCAATTACCTTTAAACGGACGGCTATGCCTTTGGCTTGAGACTTCAAATCGGGAGCAAACTTTTCTTTAATATACAATGCCATTCGTTTTGTAGCAAAGGGATATCATAAATCAATTAAGTATAATATGTCTTCTTTCCACTTTACACGCCTCTCGTGTGTCATATATCGATATTATTTTACTATAGTAAGATACCACCATCGCGTTTTAACGAATAAATTAAATTGATAATTTTCTCGGTTTATCTCTTCGTACAATATCAAAGAAGACAAATATCTCGTTTACGTGTGTCAAAAAACGATAAAATTATTTGCTCATGTTAGGGTTTGTAGACAAAAATACCACAGATTAATAAAACATAAATTTTTCTCTACTTTTCTCGTGACAAGTCGAGAAAATGAGCGCGCATGTTAGTGTCGGTAGACATATAGAGATAAACGACAAAATCACGAGAAAAAGTGTCGACAAAATCTTGTCGTCGTGCGCATGCTAGGCCGGCTGGAAAAAGATAGAAACCTAGAACGTAACATGAAAATAAAATAGGATATTTCGTGTTAACAAAAGACACTAATTCTGCAATCACTGGGAGTGGTGCACAGGGCCGGCGCGTTCGAGGGCTCCAAGCGCCAATAGTCAGTGGGCGCCCTCTAAACCTTGGTGGCGAAGACTTGTAAATGCCCGCGGCGCTCTTAGTGTCTGAAGAGTAGAGCAGGCTAGGGGTCGACCGGGACGCCAGGCCCTAGGGAAGATGTCAAATGCTCTAGAAGTCGCCATGGGCATATACTTGTAACTTAAAAAAATGGTCGCCAAAATATTTTTGAATGGCTCTTCAACTAAGGATTTTTTCCTAGCGGTGCACCTTGTTAGCTTGTCAGTGTATTGACGTAACGAAATGTTAATGATAGATTTATGCTACAAATTCATATCACATATTTGCCTGAATAGATACAATATCTGAATGTATGTTATAGCGGCGTTCGTGTCTGGGACCAGCTCTACTGACGACCTTCACAACAAGTAAGTCATTACATGTAGATTTTACGCATGTGCTGAAATCGGCTATCGACGCAAGAAAATAATATTGGAAATAACCGATTGAATAACATAAGTTATACAGGGTCATTTTGATATTACCTTAGTAAATAAAACTACATACATGTCTACCTCCGCTAATGCTATACCATAAATCAATAACGAATATTTAAACGAAAATCCCAAGTTTGCTTTTCCGATTATTTTATAATTTTGTAGTTTAGTGCGAATATTGTGTGTGCGTAAGTGTATGCTGTGCCGCGATATGTTGGCGCTGCGACGAATTCACTTAGAGTAGTAGTACTGGCTTTAAAATATAAAAATTCATTTCTTTTTTTATTGTTATGTATTTTGTTCGAAATTTATACTTTGTATATTACATCTACGGTTCAAGTAACTTATTGTAACTAATATTTTTAAGAAGATAAGAATATGGTTTCATTTAGCAAAGCTATATCCAAATGACCCTGTAAGTATTTAAATGGCCTGCGATATGCATTGTATAATTTAGAGGCTTTGTCGACACCATTTCACGCAGTTCAATGAAAATAATATTAAGTTTTCACGTTGTCTTGGCAGTTGGCATAAGCAAGCAGTGCTCCTGAAGCAAAATAACATAATATAGCTTTGTTATTAATCGCCTTACAATTCATAATCTTTATTACATAGTATTATATTCTACAAGTGCTGTAGATGTTCCTAATAAACATATTTTTAAAATTTTGTTATCCTTAACTGGTACCCAGGAAAGCTATTATTATAATTTATGGAACAACACATACGTGAAAACACACATGCAAAAATAACCCGATGTATGACATATTGACCCGTTGACGATATAGTATAATTGTCGATAAATTAACCATATTCTAATGTGTTAATATTTCCTTATAACTTTATATGTAAACATCTTAAGAGTAAATCTAGAGTGTCCACATACCAGTAAAAATATTGTCGTACTAACAAAAAAATAATATTACACAATTCGTGCACAGGGTCGAGCAAGCGACAGAAGCTCTGCGGGCCGAATTAGCCGATTGGCGACCGAAGACCAATGAGCAAGTGAAATCGCTCCTCCTTTCCTTAGCAGAAAGACAAGTCGCTCTACATTCCCAGTCGCTGGCAAGTTGGGAACACGCGCTAGCACTGTCTGCCAACACGCAGGATCTGTTCAAGACAGTGTCGAAGAGCGCAGTAACACTCGTCCAAGACAATGACACCGATGTGGACAGTGACCGATCGGGCCTGATCGATGACTGACAAAATGCGACAGAGTTCTGCAGGACTGAAGTGACCGAGGATGCAGTTAGTACTGTTGGTGTGGGCACATTAGAAGAAGACTCCACATCTAGCACGGATGGTATTGAATCGTACCAGGTTCCAGGGTGCAGTACTTACCATGCTAATGTGATAAACGAGGATTCCTCCTGCAGCTCTCATGTCGATACGAAGGAACCCGATGACGTAAAACCTTACGAAATCACTTCTGAAAACATAGACTGTGGTACCGATCCGTCCGCGTTAAAAGACCAATGCTCTACATCTTCCATCCAGAATAAAGAGTTATCCAAAGAAGCAAGTGATGATGCAGCAGTAGCATCCACAGATGATGGTGATGCTCCCCCGGTAGAAACCAAAGATCAAAGCTGTAAGACTCCAAAAATTAACAGAGACGAGGACGCTGAAGATCAGCCTGGTACATCACAAATCAATGAGATGGAGTTTTTAGATGATCCAACACCTTGGCTTCACAATGAATCTAATATTGATACCTTTACCGCCATCCCTTGCAGACCTCGTCCAGATGCTAATGAAGCTCCTGTAGTGGAACCCAGAAGACCTCGCATAGAGCCCAGTGTAGCTCGCGATATGCCAGCTGCATCTCGCGATGTTGCTCATCATTCTCTCGAGGTCGCTCGTCGCAGGTCTGATGAAAATGAATCACCTGAGGACATGTCTAGATCATGCATTAATAACAATGAAATGGAAGTAGTACGACACGAACTTAGTCCTGATGTCAGTGAATCTTTTGAAGTAATGGCGAGCACGCCTCCTCCTAACGTCAGGGAGTCACTAGAGGAGTCATCTAGCAGACCTCTGCCTGATGATAGTGAATCAATTGAGGTCATACCTCGTAGTCCTTATAATAATAGCAGCGATTCTCTTGAGATTATATCATTTAGATTACTTCCCGAAGCCAATGAATCAAGGGAAATAAATGAGAACGAGGTCAAGCCACTTCGACCCGATGCCAGGGCAATACTTGATACAATACCCGACAGAGCCCGTACTAGCGAATCACTCGAACTCAGACCTTCAACATCTAGAATGGTTGATACTAGTGACACATTAGAGATTGTGCCATTTGGCTCTCAGTCTGATGATACTTTACCACATGAACTTATATCTAGTAGACCATACGCTGACAACGTCACGGAAATAATTACATTCCAAGCCTGCAGACCTTATGTTATTAATGAAGAAATATTCGCGGGTCCTTCCAGCGCGCCTGACCCTACGACCAATGCACCACGAGGGATAATATCTTGCAGACCACGTACAGAAGACGATCAGCCCGGTGAGAATGCACCCTGGTCTCCCCCCACTGATGCTAATGAAGGTTACGACATGTTACCCCGGAGTCCTTACAATGACGAAGCTCTCGAGCTCCTACACCAACTTCTTCGTGCCGATAGCGAAGAGATGTTTGAGCGCGGCGAACCTTTTATAAATGTTGGTGATCCACTAGAAATCATGCCTCCAAGATCTGTTGCTGATGTCGAGGAATCATTCGAGGAAATGCCGGACGGACCAAATTCCGATTCGGAAACACTGCCAAGAGATCCATCTTGCATGGATGTCACAGAATGTTTAGATCCATCCTGCCAGTCGCAAACTGCCGCTATGGAAACACTGCCGGAGGACTCTTCCTGCGATACTGACTCTGATTGAGATGTTAGTAGACTGTACATAAGGACTGTACTGTAAGCGTAGGCGCATATACACGATATTTTTGTTGATCGGCTGTTAGTTGTATGCCAAAAGGGATCGTAGAAGTGCGCACTCGAATATATGTAGAGTCCCGAACACGAATTTCATGTTAGTTATTTATAAATGTTTTTTATCGTGTCCGGGTCGAGTCGAGGTATTGTCGCTAGTTAACGATTCCCGTTTAAGTAGTTTAGTCGTGATGTTTATCGTATGTATGCGTCTGAGCAGTGTTGGTTACAACCATATCAATTTGTAATTAAATAATAAATTATTTAATCTATGTTTTGTTTCATTAATTCGAAAGATCAGTTAAAACCCTTGTCTATCGTATAGACAAATTAAGGTTCTTTAGTACTTATAAAGTTACAGAGAATATAAATTAGGAATAAAAAAAACACTTAAATAAAGAGATACATTTTCTTTATTCGTGTACATTTAGACAATTAAACAGATTTTTTTTTCACATCGAAAATTTTTTTTGCGTTCACTAGACACATAGGTCTACGTATGATTTAAAAATATGCAATTATTGTTAGAAACAATCATTTTTGGCTCGATTTGAAATTGAATAATTCAAGAATAGTGCAATTTATAAAATCTGGCTCCATAATATGGATTTCGGGCTACAGCGATTATTGCCCCACTGTAATCCGATCGCTATGCGACATTTGCATTAATATGTGTATAAGGAAAGGTATATCTGAGATTCCTATCGAAATCATCACAGCCTGTTTTGCAAACAACAACTTTTAATACGACAATTTACTTAAACACATACACCCTTATTCATAGACGTTATTTATCTAAGGACGGAGCATTGCTGTAATAACAAGTCTGTTTCTCAGCTTTGTTTATCTGACAGCTTGCTGTTTATTCAGCTTTGTTTATCTGACAGCCAACTAGATTCGAGTTGTATCTCAATTAGCCAATCACAACGGCCCTATGACTACGCACTGCGACGGCTGGTATGTCGTCAGCACTGAGAAACAGACTTGTTATTACAGCAATGCTGCGTCCTTAGATTAATAACTTCTATGAATGAGCGGGCTACATAATAAGATCCACAACACCTATTTCTACCTTTTTATCTAGCGTTGCCTCCGATGCAAGTGTCCTGAGCTTGCATCTTCGAGACTTAATACAACAAGTATTCACTACTTAAGATCTTATTAATTGCACATCAAAATATGGTATCGATACAAATTAATAAATTAAAATAATATAAAATTTCCCTATCCCTTACATTCTATTAATACTTTCAATAGTCAAACGTTAGTCATCATGAATATACGGAACATAGCTTTACGGCTAGATAGCATCTAATAAGACATGGCGTGACCATGAGTGGCCATCGGTAAGTACTACGATTTTCGTGTCCAAATAAAAGTATTCAATAATGCCCATCACGACATTGCATTAAGTTAAATCAGAGATTTATATTTTTTAATTATCTTGACAAAGAACAAATTTGGTTATGTTTTTGTCTCTGATCACGTGACCAGCAGGTCTGACTATAGTACAAAAATAAATTAAACTATACTGTTGGTTTTACCGGGAAAGGTTTCCTGCAATATTCTGTAGCAGTCGTCCCACGGCACCACTTTGGCTTTGATCTGAGGGTTGGGGGATGCTAGCGTCTTTTTTATTAAGTCGTCGAGCGGGTATCCGCGACGCGGGAATACTGTCGCCTGGAACAATACACAAAATGGGTTCAGTACACAGTGAGGGGTCATTCATAGTCGTTAAAGCAACAGTGACTGAAACAAATTCCATATATAGAAGACTAGCTTTTGGTGGCAGCTTCGCCCGCGTGAAGGTGTTTTCTGGGATTATTGTTTTTACGACTTACTTGATATGTATCGTTATATTATGACCAAATTACACAAAATTATTATAAATTGTAGGTTATGCGTTATTCTGAAGTATAAACAATATAACTGTAAAGTTCCATCCAAATCCGTTCACTAGTTTTTTCGTGGAAGAGGAACAAACATACATCCATACATTCATCCTCACAAACTTTCGCATTTATAATATTAGTAGGACTGAGTTCTTTATGCGCGAAACTATAATTGAAATGCTGTAATTTTATTACTTACGTGGGGCGGTAAGCTAGTCGCCGGGCAGAAGTCATTCCTTCCGTCACCGGCATAGAACACATTACTGTATGGCGGCCGTTGCGCGCACCACTGCGCCAACGCCAGCGACTTGCACAAGTTGCTGGGGCAGCGTGGGCAAGCGGTCTGGTGCATGTGAGGCTCTATGAACAGCCGCCCGTTCTGCCAAAAGGCGCGGTTGGTCACCACGGACGTGACATGCTCCTGGTAATAAAAAAAAATAAGAAAACATATCAGTCAAGATCAATCAAAATTGATTCTTTTCAGGACTTAAAGTCAATCAAGTTTCTATACCAACAGTCATGTCACTGAAGTCATAACAATAGCCTGCTCATGACTAATGTGACAGTTGCATGGCACTATTGATAAGAGCTGACAAGACCTCGAGGAAATAGTTGACCTTGCGGAACACTTTTCCCTTACACGCGGCAAGGAAGTGAATCATTGCAACGAATCACGCGATCCCGCGATGTCGCTCAATATTCACGTAAGTGCTAAACTCGGCGATATGGGTGTGATAATTATAGTTACCACCTATTAGCATATAGTCCGATATGTGTACGCAGCATTTAACAAAACAGGTAGGTACAATAGTATTTTAATGGCCTTGATGAAAGCAACGTTTAGAGGGTAACGTACGTACGTCACATATACGTTGTATCACCAGGACCGAACTAAGGCCACTACACTTACTAGGTCCACTGCTATAAGTACATAACTATGTTATCTGGCCCGAGGAGCGTTAGGATTTAGGAGGCCATAGTCAAGACTCAAGAGAGAGAACCTTTCTACAATAGTTAACATAATATTTCATACTTGCGTAATTCGTCCCTATCAGAATTGGGACCCTACACTTTCACTAGAGATTTTATTTAACACTAGCTTTTGCCCGCGGCTCCGCCCGCGTTATAAAGTTTTTCAGGCTAAAGTTTTCCGTTATAAAAGTAGTAGTTTCCCGGGAGCCTTTGTTCTTCCCAGGGTCTCAAACTGTCTCCATACCAAATTTCATCTTAATACGTTGGGTAGTTTTTGAGTTTAACACGTTCAGACAGACAGATGCAGCGGGGGATTTTGTTTTATAATATATTTTTTAGAACTTTTAAAGTGGAACAATCCCGTCATACATCATTGTTGCATAACTTTACGCAGCACAGGCAACGGAAGCTCTCAAAACTTATAATTTTCCCCGTTTTTGCAACATGTTTCATTACTGCTCCGCTCCTATTGGTCATAGCGTGATGATATAGCCTATAGTACTCCAGGAACAAAGGGCTATCCAACACAAAAAGATTTTTTCAGTTCAAACCGGTAGTTCCTGAGATTAGCCATTACTGCTCCGCTCCTATTGGTCATAGCGTGATGATATATGACTTTGAGCACTCCACAAACAAAGGACTATTCAACCCAAAAATATTTTTTCAGTTCGAATCGGTAGTTCCTGAGATTAGCCATTACTGCTCCGCTCCTATTGAATATAGCGTGATGATATATAGCCTATAGCACTCCACGAACAAAGGGCTATCCAACGCAAAAAGAATTTTTCAGTTTGGACCGGTAGTTCCTGAGATTAGCCATTACTGCTCCGCTCCTATTTGGTATAGCGTGATGATATATAGCTTATAGCACTCCACGAACAAAGGGCTATCCAACACAAAAATATTTTTTCAGTTTGGACCGGTAGTTCCTGAGATTAACCATTACTGCTCCGCTCCTATTGGGTATAGCGTGATAATATATAGCCTATAGCACTCCACGAACAAAGGGCTATCCAACGCAAAAATAATTTTTCGGTTTGGACCGGTAGTTCCTGAGATTAGCGCGTTCAAACAAACAAACAAACAAACAAACTCTTCAGCTTTATATAATAGTATAGATTATCTACTTTGTGTGACTATCTTTACACTATTTCAGTAGATGATTTGTATTACAAAAGAGGAACCGAGAATGCTGGGTTTTATGCTGATCTATCGAACTACTGCGACATTCTAAAAATCATTTCAGTAATAAAATTACTTTGTCCTTAAGTGCCATAAATAATACGCCCCGTTTTATTTTATATTCATACAAATTTTTGTTATTTTCACTACTGCATAATTACTTGTGCAATACTTATTTAAAATGCTTGTATTAAGATGTGCTTATATTATTATGGTATGTGTCATAAGTTATTGTATTGTATTGTTTATCGAACTGCATAACTGTGGTCCTTTGTTGGCTTATAAAAGCAAATTCATGTCAATAGATAAATGTGATGCATTCAGCCACGACTCTATAAATTATACATCTTATTCTTTATCTTAACGTATTCAGGGTAAAAATAATCCATGTACGTGAAATGGCGTTTGAATCGGTTATCGCCAATGCATCCTTGATACGTTGTAACTTAATTAGTATATAAATGATAATATTCAGAAATAGTTTCCTGATCCTACGTGTACGCCAAAATAAACACGATATCACAATTATAACTATTAGTATATCTACGTAAAACGCATTACATGCACTTTATTCATCAATTTTAACCGATTAAAAAAAGGAGGAGGTTATGAATTCGATGTGTATTATTTTTTTATGTTTGTTACCTCGGCCTTTTATGAACGGATTTGGAAAATTATTTTTATTCGAAAGAATATACCTACAAACTTTGTTTCAAAATCGCTTTAGTAGTTTACATACTTCATTCTATTACATAACACCTTCAGGTAAACTGGACTATACACAAAATCTCAATTATTAAAAAATATCGCCTTAAAGAAAAAGCTAAGCCCAAAAAGATATCTTACCAGCAGTCCATGAACCTTGAGCCAGTGATTGACGAAAACAGTATTGGCGTCAGTAAGGATCAAGACATCCCAGCCCGCGGCAGCCAGGGTCTTGATGAGCTCTTCCAGCCCAGGAGTCGGGCGCATGGACGCGATGCTGTCCAGGATGTCCGCCTGGCTGAGACCAGCGGAGTACGCATGTTCGAAGACCTGATGAAAAAACAAAAGCAAACTTTAAAAACGTTTTTTATCCAATCAAACGTTACTAAAGTTTACTATTTTATTAAATTGTATATTTATACAGATGTTTGGATTTTTTGCATATCACGCAAAACCGCTGAACGGATGAGAGGAAATATAACATACATAAGTATGTATGTTATATTTCCTCTCATCCGTTCAGCGAAACTGCAAAACTGTTTCGCAAAACTTGATCTATATTCAAGTGAATATAGATCAAGTTTTGCACTAATATACAGGCTACGTTTTATATCAGAAATATTAGTGCCATTTTTTATCCGGGAAGAGGCTTTCACACGTGACATGTATGGCTGCATTGTCAAATGAAGATATAGTTACATAAATCTTTGGATAAAGTCGGTCTAACTATTTTATGATTTTGAAGTCATTGCCAAAGAGCACGAGACATCGTTTATTGACGCTGTGCCAAATATAACTACACATTATTTATAGAAACAAACCACGTGAAGATTATTTATGACATAAATTTAATTTTGACTATTCTTTCCGTAGTCACTTTCAATATGTCTTCGTATAACAGAAGTTCTTTCTGATACCCTTTAGGACGAAAACTGCGATGTTGCAGATGATTAAAATACTCATAAAATCATTACGTTATTTGGCTAAAGTCTTTGTTCTAACTTTTTCGCTTCTTCGTAAAAGTCTCCATACTATAACTTTAATACCAAGTACGTAGTATTTACTTATAGATTTTAATATTTAGGTTTAGATTCTCAGCATTCAGACAGACAAACCTACAAACACCTTCCTTAATTCTTCATATATTTGGCAACAGAATCATAAAAAATAAATATTATCCTCGCTCATTTGAACACTCATTTCATGCGAAAGGTCTTGTCCTTGGCCTCAGTTGAGAGTTGTTATTCAGCTTTATTACAGCATTTGTTTGGCTGCCATAGCAATTAATTTGCATGCAGTAACTGTAATACAGGCCCTGAGGAATATTTTGCCGTTTTCGTAATTAGTTAGGTATCTAATAGTAAAAACATACGTCTAACGAGCCAGGGTTATGTGGTTAGGGAAATGGTTTTCATAGAGAATCAAGAAAGTTATAAAAGTATGAATAAATGAAAACACTTTATTGTATACACCAAATACAGAGAAAATGAATACAATTATCACTATATAGTATAAAACAAAGTCTCTTTCTCTGTCTCTATGTCCCTTTGTATGCTTAAATCTTTAAAACTACGCAACGGATTTTGATGCGGTTTTTTTTTAATAGATAGAGTGATTCAAGAGGAAGGATTATATGTATAATAACATCCATTAACTAGTCGAGAAATACTGTTATTTTGTTATGTTATACCCGTGCGAAGCCAGAGCGGGCCGCTATGTTTTTATATACAACGTTCACAGTTTTTCTGTAGTGTATTTAGTATCAGCATTGCACCCGTGCGAAGCCGGTGCGGGTCGCTAGTTACATTATAAAAATAGGCGGTTTTGTCGCTAAAAAGCGATCTCTTCCAGACAACCTGATCTATAAAGAGACATTTTTATAACAAGCTAAAGAAGGAGTGTAGACTAAACAATTCCATATGAAAAAAAAAGTAATTAACGAAGAAAAAAATTAGTAGCAAAGATTAGAATTTCCTGCAGACGTAGGAAATTTTATAATCAATTTACACTAACTAAAAAAGTAATAGTTTTTACTATTCTTTTGAATATTATTTATTTATTTATAAATTAAAGTGATAACAGGGTACAGATACTCTTACTTTGGATATTATAAAAATCCTTTCTGAACCGATAAGGTATTATTGCGACCGATGTAGATAATACGAAGGTTTTTTTTTAACATCTTGAAATCCACGCTCATTGCAGATGCTCAAAGTATGTCGACATGACAAACAAAGTTTATCCCAATAATTATCAATGCAACGGACAACCACAGTTTTTTTTCCAACCGAAATACTACAGATCACCTTTGATTAAATCCCATTGATCAATACAACACAACGTTAAGCTTATGTAGTCGAGATAAAAAAATCGATTTACGCGATAATAATCTACAAATTCTTGTTATAGGTGGTCACGGTACTTTATGAAAAGGTGCTAAATCTTTTTTACTCGTGCTGGTTTACCGGAAACCCGGTAGTAAGTATAGTAATGTACCAGAGGAACACCGAAAAACGAAACTTACACCTAAAGACATGTTGTACCTTGGTATCGGACACATATCAACCAGGGTGCGCAAAACTTGGTGACGGGATTAGTTTGATAGAATATCGGTATCTGGCCTATTTATATACCTACATATAGATACTATTATAGGCGTATTAAGGCTATAAAGCTGATGAGTTTGGTATTTTGGATAGAGCGCGCATATCTGTAGCCAGATTCGACAAAAAATTTAATAGCTACAATCCAGCGGCGTAGCATTGTATACTACCGCCTTCGGGCACGGAGCGAGAACAACAAGAAAACAAATAAACAATTCAACTATGTAAAACTAAGCATCACGCGCGCCTCGTGCCTTAGTATAAGTAGCAAAAAATAATCTTGCCCCCTATCACATCATGGGACAAAACACTTGGCGAAAAGTGGATGCCTTGGTTGCGCCTCTGCATCTCCTTCGGGGATAAATGCGTGGTGTGTGTGTGTGTGTGTGTATTAAATTTCTAGAACTTAACAATGGGTACCGTATGGCTAATTAGACCCTAGATGTTTAGTTACCCACTTCTGCTATAATAACATTTTCTTTAACGCTACTACACAATACAAAAGTAAGTAGCTAAAGTTGTCATGGTTGAATAACAATAGAAATACATTCTACCTATTGCTGAATTCATTTTCAGATGAAAGGCGTTTGCGGTATAATAAGGGGTGACGCAGGATTTGCGCTTTACTTGTATGAATAGCGATCTATTCACGTGGATTAAATCTGTACATTACATCTTAGTTCGTGAGTCACGTTTTGTAATTAACTATTACTTCAGTTATATGTCAATTGCTGTAAATGAGCATACTTAGTTACTTTGTTTTATCGATTGTCGTCGATTTGCAAGATTTTATTGATTTTGGCTTCGATTGTATTCTAATTTGCACAAATCGGCACACATTATGCTTATGTTTATTGTTAATATTAATGGTTGATTCATTTCAATTTAGAATGAGTTCATAGCGAACTTGTTGGTTTAACTTTTTATTGTTTCTTTCTAAGAACCTCACTTTAAACAGCGCCACGATACTCTAAGTTTGCGTTATGGTCAAGAGTTCAAATATTAATAATAGATGTAAAAGTAGAATGTATGATATCAAGCCTAAACTGTTGTTATCATTGACATATATTCTATTGAGTTTCTATGGCAATATTTCTATTGGCATGACTTGACGTGACGATTCGAATCAATGATCGACGATATTATTTCGTATCACCCTTAAGTATGTTACCTTAGGACATTACGGAATAAGGTATGGTGTCGCAGTGTTTGTGTAGGAACTTTAGATAGGCCATACAACAGATATTATAGAAGGTGAACGTACATTGTTTTAGCGAATTATAGGTAACAGGACAAATTCGATAGCGTATCGATTTTTAACAAATTGAACCGCTTGTATGCACAATCCAGTCGAATCGATAGTATTAAAACTCAATGGGACAATCCGAGAAACCAGCATATAGTCTACCTATATTATTCTAAAACCTATTTTTATAAGATATGTTTGAAGATAATTATTATTTTGTAGTTGATCTTTCAATTGAAGAAAAATAAGAACAAGCAGACTCGTCTAGATACACGGGACATTTTTTAAAACAACCACCACATTTGCAGTGAAGCCCTGCTTCATAGGTAACGTGTTTACACCATTAGCCGGCTTAGGACGTAGAGAACGGGGCGACCGACAAAAGCTTTGAGTTATCAAGTGGCACAAAGAAAAATGATCACCCTCCTTCAGCGATTTGGTATAAAGGGCTCGCAAAATTCTGTCGCCCAGAGCCATGCATTAGTTATGGTCGCTGCTCGTTTATACAACATATTGTTACCACGATACGACCAATTGGCTAGAGCCATGAGCAGCTTGTCAAGGGACCTGCTATTGGCATCGTTATTGACTATTGACTTATAAAAAAACAACTTAAAGACACAGCTCATTGGTTCTTTGTACTATGAGCGAGATTTCTGGACACCACTAGGCTGATCCAAAAGAACAATGTAGTGGCGTCGTGTCGCGACCGATTCCATTTATTGCCCAATAGGTACCTACAATATCCTTAAGCAAAGTATAGATTGGACAGAAAACTTGGTGAAGTAGACTTCCGCAAGCTTTTTTTACCGTAACGTCAGAAAATTTTGTAGCTTGCAGGACTTGCGGCAAGTCGTAAATGTACAGAACTATTAAATATTGCTGCTATTGTATTGTATACGAACTTTTAGTCTAAACTTAACATCAGATTGCCCCCATGGTGTACTTTGTTGCGTGCGCGGTACGACTATAGCTCTGGGGTGTCGGGTTCGAAACCGGGTCGAGCAGTGAGATTGTGTTTTTCTGTTCAGTATTAGCAGCAATAGGGTCGCCACATATCATATTATGGGACGGAATACACACCGCGAAAAGAGGGTGCACTAGTTGCGCCTCCGCCTCCGGGGATAAAAGGTGTGTATGTCTATATTGATTTTAACTTTCCAAAATTTGATGTTCACGATATGTGTGGTATTATAATTAGGGCTCCGTACACGAAATTTGCAAACGATGCGCAATTAATAGGTAACCTTGAGTTCTGTCTGTCGGCTGTCTGAATGAATAAATGTAGGGTTATTTTTGCTGCAGATAATGGATAGCGTATTCTAACATTCACGGAATTCGTTTATTATGAAGGTTATCCCAAATAAGTACTTAAGAAAAAGGACAAAAGGCACTGGAGAATGAAACCCTCGGAACGAAAAATCTACTCGCACTTGGCCGGTGTCATAAACATAAAATACGGAGAGTCGGTTGTAAATATAGGTACCTACTTGAATAGTAAATGAAAATAGTATTGCAATTTATTATTTATGACTAAAATATTTCTTTTATGGTTATTCCCGCCTCGTATTGCCTTCTAACTCCTTATTTAGACAAGTTGTGTTCCATCGCAAGATAAAGGTTACCAAAATACCTACATATATATTAAAAAAAATACTTACATCGCTCATATAAGGTGTCCAGTCGTAGTTACTGGCTTCCCACTCTGGCGGGGGTTGCTTTTCTCTCAATCTATTTATTATTGTTGCATCTGAGTCACCATCAACTACTGTACGATCAAAATCAAAAACAGCCAACGAAGCCATTTTTAAATGCGCGCGCACACTCCCACGTTTGCAAGACTACTGCAGATTTGCGAATGTCGATTGACAATTTTAAAATCTTTCCAGTTCCATTATTTCAAGTTCATGCTTATTACGTCATTTTCAGCGTGGCACCCGAGTGACCTAAGGCAGATAGTAAAGGGAGGGAGAGTTTTGACATGACGTAATTTTGGAAGTTTTTTGTGCGGAAGATTACGCCAAATTACGTGATATGGCTTGGTGTTACTTGACAGTAGTTGACGTTTCGCGGCTGTTGTAACGTCAATGTCACTTGTCAATGAAACGTCTCTGGCAATAATAGTGATGTGAAATGAACTCGTTAGTTCAACAGCTGTTGATCTTTCGTCAATGTGTCTACTGTTCCAGGCGCTTATCAATCAACGCGTTAGTCGTAATTTATCGAAGTCTTACTTATTTGGAAGGCCTTAGTGGATTATATCGTATAAATAGTAATCTCTAATATGTTAAATGCATCAAATCGTTCCTCAATTAATAATAGTAAGGCAATAGAAAAACCTAAACACACACACTCAATACGCCTTTATACTTGAAGGATCAGTCAATTTGAAACCAGAGTCC
This sequence comes from Manduca sexta, assembly GCF_014839805.1. Taxonomy (NCBI): domain Eukaryota; kingdom Metazoa; phylum Arthropoda; class Insecta; order Lepidoptera; family Sphingidae; genus Manduca; species Manduca sexta. Next base: position 4,657,103 of record NC_051140.1, read on the forward strand.
CCACTTTTCGCAAGTGTATTTCGTTCCATGATTTACGATAGAATGCCGCTAGGTATATTGCCATATCGGGCAAATATGACTCCAAGTTGATAATTAGCAGAAATTTTACGTTAGTTTCCTTCGACACACCAAGTTCAAGACCAGAGACCAATAAACTAGATTCAAGAATTCTTATTTGTTTCAAACGGTAATCAATACCCATTATTTGATAGCGACAAGCATAGTTTTAAATTATGATAATTCTATTTGGCATATTCTTATTTTTCTTCTTTTATACCTATTTTGGCTGCCACCGTTTATTTATCGGTGATTGTGTATTTGGCATAATATATTTTTAGCGGCGTGAAGGTAGACACCGCTGTAGAGGAACAGATGGTGACGTTCCTCTATGGAAGGGAAAGATTTCCAGTCAGGCAGATGTTGCGCCTGACCGGCCGCGGCCCCTCCGATGGTTCCTATTCGGAGATGGTATATATGCAACGCGTCGCTCAAATTGTGCAAGCATGATTCAGGATCGACGTCGCCATCTATCATGATTGCTGTGTGATATCACTGTAGTTCCGTCACTGCATCGATCCTCTTGCAGTTCCGGCGATGTTGACAAGATGGCGGTGTATGCATCGATTGTACCGCCACATATTAATTTTATTATTCTAAGTGCAAGACCAAAGTGCAAGACTGTCACCAACGACAAATAAAACAAATATTTTTAAGAATTCGTTTAGAAACAAAAATAATCATAGCTCGTGTATACAAATCATTTATTATAAATTTACTCTAATACTGACAGAAAATCACAAATCTTAAATCTTATTTTGCGTCTTAAAATTAATTTTGCATTTTAAATCTGTATCTGATTATGATGCAACTTTCAGTGAAAATCGCGAAAGAAAATGTAATTTTTTGCACCCACTATTGATTTGACAGATAAGTTTGAAGTTTCTGATTCCTGATATAACCTCTTTCCATGAAATTTTGTTTCGAATATTAGACCGAAATATAAATTATTTTAAATAATAATGGCTTCATTAAAAGTTTATTCAGTGGGAAGACTAGCAAAATATGCTATAGACTCGTCATTACGAACCCTCCGGAGTAATGTTTACAGGTATTTATTGCGCAACCCAAGTATAAGCCATAACCTAAAATATGTATCTTAATTTTATTTCATATTTATAAGGCAAAATCATTTAATAAAGTTTGAAGATGCCTGCTTAATTAACATTCAAGCTCTATTCCTTACTCATGCTTGAGAAATAGATAGAATTGGCGGGAATGTTTAAAACCAATTCAAAAATTAAAAAAATAAATAAAGAAACTAAAAAGTAAGACCGCATTTAAAGTCAAAATCAAATAACATGCAATCAGTGAAAAAATAACATATTCCATAATTTTATGTTTCGCCTCGAGTTGTTTTATGAATTTTAGGGAAGTTGACCTATAATCTGTTTTTCTGTCAAAATAATATACTCGAGGTCATTAGAATTTTTAGCCCGATATGGTGAAAGACCGCTTCTAACACATCAGAGTTAATATTGTGTTATATTTCTACCAAGTCATATGTTAGTGATTATATTAGTATTATTCATTCTATTATTTCAGAGTATCACCCTCAGTTCGCACATATAGCACAGAAGAGAAGGCAAAAGAGGCAGATTCAAATGGTGATAAAAACCTACCAAGCACTATAGAGGAATGCCACAAACAGATTGAGAGCTTGACTAATGAAGTGAACACATTAAAACAGCAAGTCAAAGATTTTGATGTAGGTATTTACCACAGGATATTTTTTGAAATGATGGTGTTCATAAACATCTTATGAATTTTTTCATACTGCTGTTTCAATATCAAAAACTGTGCTTAACTGAGTTCAAGAAAATACATCATCCATAGCTCTAATGAGTGCTTCCAGTGAAGCATTTTATTTTCACATTGAGTCTATTATGTAGGACTCAATGCAAAAATAAAGTACTAACTTATTTTATTAAGTACTTTTTGTATTTTCAACTATAATAATTTTTCAGTATTTTTATATTTGATTCTAGGCAAAGAAATTTAAATAACATGCTGTATACATTATAAAATTATATTAATAATTAATAGATTAATAGCTCTATCTTCATTTTTTGCTAAAATAAAACTCACCATAAACAGTAATAATATTTAGCTTATCAATATATAGTTAAACTTCATAGATAAGGTATTTTCATATAAAGGCAGATAACCACCAAAAGTAAGCATTTTAACAGTTTAAAATCTGTCAGTAAGAAATTGATACTGGCTATTCTAGCAATATGCAGCTTTTGTTTGCTACACACATGCAATACAAGGTTTTTATGAATATAATATATTGTTTACAAATGCTTATGGTATTAATTATAATTGTATGATAAAAATCTATGACAATTTTTATCTGTAACTCCAAGGATGATGTTGCATTAGAAGGTGATATATAGTGAGGAGGAAATACATGTTAAGGCGATACCTCAAGGTCCATTTTCATACATTTTGTTTCGGCTTTAATCTGGCCTTTAAAATTTAATATGACGAAATTTTAAAGGCCGAAATATCCATGATTATTAATTATTTTTACGTTTTTCTTTCAACTGCGAGAACTAATCACTAACTAGACGTGAATTTAAATTCTTTACTTGCCAATACTTATTTAGTTACCCAGATTAAAGCCGAAACAAAATGTATGAAAATGGACCTTGAGGTATCGCCTTAAGAGTTCCACAAAACAACTTTAATATATTAGTACAATAAACAACTAAGTTCCTGAAAAAGAAAAATGGTTTTTCTTGTAATAATAAATATTAAAATTGATTCACTCATATAATGTGTTATGAATAACCAGTTAAAAGTAGTGCAATCAAAATTTTGTTTTTTAGACAGATTTTAGTGTTGGGACATTTTACACGTTCTAAGTTGTCGGAATGCTTACTTAAAATATTTGAAATTTACAATGAATTATTTAAATATTTTCCACCAGGATAAATATAAGCGAGCACTGGCCGACGGAGAGAATGTCCGACGCCGAATGATGAAACAGGTAGAAGACGCCAAATCCTTCGCTATTCAGAGTTTCTGCAAGGATTTACTTGATGTAAGTAGAACCTAATATGCTAAAAAAGAACATGATATACCATAAACATTTTAGAGTAAGAAACAAGAAATTATTATAATTTTCATTAATTTGGGTTTAAACTGCGTCCCATAAAGCGATAAGCTCGCGCCCTGTCACATCACGGGACAGACAAAAAAATTACGAAAAGTGGAAGCACTAGTTGCAGCTCTGCTCACCCCTTCGCGACCTAAAGGCGAAGACATGTTGCTAAGTTGAAGAATGTAATGGTGATCTATAGTTATGATTTTAGGTAGCAGACACATTAGCGGCAGCGGCTGAAAGCGTGCCAGAGAGTGAAGTGTCCGAGGGCGGTGGCACAGAGGGTGGAGCCTCCGCAGCCCTTCGCTCGCTACACGACGGTGTTAGGCTTACTAGAGCTCAACTCACTCAAGTAAGTATAGCTACACCTACATCAGATAAATCAATGGTCATATAATATTTATGGCATAATAAATTATCATAGATTGTATGTCAAAACATAATGTTTGTTTATTTATCAGGTTTTCGCGCGACACGGTTTGGTAGCAGTATCGCCGTTAAGAGAGAAATTCGACCCGAACCTGCATGAAGCTTTGTTCCAACAAGTATGTATTTTAGCCTTAAATTTCTTGAATATACTGGAGACATTTTGTATTGGATTTTTCAACTGCCTGCATGATTTTCTTACACGCCTTTGCACACCAATGCACCAAACATCATTCATTCATAGAGTCATTATTGACACCTTTCTGTAACACCTTGTGTATAATGAGACATTTCTCAGGAGGTGGAAGGCGCGGAGTCTGGCACGGTGGTGACGGTGAGCAAGCTCGGCTACAAGCTGCACGACCGGTGCGTGCGGCCCGCGCTCGTCGGCGTCGCGAAGTGATCCCACCGCGTGATACACTAACGGAGGGGTTCTTGGCTAAAAACATTCTAATATCAAAAGTTATAAATATTAATGATAGTATGTTGTATCAATTCAAATGTCTTCTTAAAAGTTAATAAAGAGGATGCCACAATATTTTTCAACTTGCATAATATTTATTATATATATTGAAGTATGAGTTTATTAATTCAATAGGTTATAATGTCAACACAATGAGGGAAGCACTTTTTCAAAACCACTATTATCCAATGTATGTATTTTCATGTGCAATATCAAAGATTGAAGCCAATAACCCCTCTCAAAGAATGTTATGAAAATACTAGTAGTTAGATAGATCACAAGGCCTAGTTTCTTGTACGTTCACACTGTGCATCATGTAGGGGTGTTGTGCAATAATTACAAATAAATAAATACTGCAACTCATATGACGTTCCTGTCTATGTAAGTACTTATGAGATATGCAACTTGATTTTAGGCTATTTTGGAAATAAAGTACTAAGTATATTGCACAAATATTGATGCCCTTAGTGCAAACAGGTACTTTACTACTTTGTGACTTTATGAGGTTTCCTTATTTTCAAGGATATTCAATGATAACTTTTATTTCATCCTTACATGATATAAAGTGTGATGTCCTTTTAATGATTGATTTATAAAGAGACTTGAGAACAATGAGATTTCTTTCCCGAATGAACAATTATTATCGAAAAATAATATAAATAAATGGCTTCTTTATTAACGAAAACTTCGAAATAGTTGTAGTTTAGATAATAAATACTGGCATAATATTTAAATAAATCTGTAATGTACATAATCATAAACTAACAGTCGTTTTTAATAAACGATCCGAATCCCAGTCTTCAATCCGACTCCAAAAACGAACCAATCAAAATAAATCTTTTGTAAGCGTGTAAAAGAAAGCTTTGTTCTGATTGGTCCATTTTTGAGATAGATAGAAAAAACCAATTGAGATCGTTTATTGAAAATGGCGACACAAATCCCATGTTTTATCCACATATTTACGTGATTGCTCCTTAGATGACAGACCTGCGTGAATCTTTATATTGTGATTGTGATAAGCTTTACTTACAAAAAATGGGAAATATTTCTACTTGTTCCAATGCCATTGTATAAAAATTCCAATAATGTATAGTTTAGTTCACAAAAAGAAAACGAGAGTATGTTTTTTTTTATATATTTTGTGTATCGGACTTGTGACGAATATTCGCAATTTTGTCAATTTGGCACATTTTTTAGTATTTTGGGCTATGAATTGTATTTTCCATTAAATTTAATAAGCGCAAAAAATATAAATAATAAAGTAAAATGTGTCAAATATTGTGCGAGTGTTCGGCTTTTATCATCCATAGTCGCATATTCGGTTTTCGACAAAATTACGAGAGTTTTGTTACAAGTCCTTAGTGTTTTGTATCGCAGTGTATGTTTGTGCGGTGGTAGTTATACAAATATTGTTGAATGAATGGCTTTTATTTATCAAATACCATATTAGGTGACCCCATAACAAAAATCTCTGTGTAGATTTTATGCAACTTTAATATCATAGTTAATAATCTTATTAAAAAAAACTCCAACTATGAGTAGTGGTAATAAGACTCAATAAACGGGCAGTCGCTGTGGCGATTAGTATACTGCCTAATGAGATATCAAGAGTTCGATTTTCGTTCCGACATTGGAAATTATAAAAAACTTATTGTGGGATCAGACTTCAGAGACATGATTGGCGTGTGGCGGGCTGCAAGGGTTAGCGCTCAAAATAATATGTTTGAGTTTCGACTCAACACCAAATTTTACTGTTTATTTGCTGCTATATCTTTGTCATGTCCGTTGGATAGCAAGTCCAGCAGCTCGTCCAACGTCGCCATCCTGACTGTGGCGTCCACTTCAGTGTTGGTTTGGTACACTTCGTAGCGCGGGGGCGAGTCCAGCGCCGCTTTACCGCACACCACTATGGTGGGGTAGCCTAATCTGAAAATATTAAATAAAATTGTTTAAAACGATTTTATTTGCCGAGTACTGTTGGCTACTAGAGCGCCTAATAATAATATTATGGTTATACTAGCTTATCCCTGCGGTTCCGCCTGTGTAAAAAAGTTTTTTGGGGATAATTTTTTTTCCGTAATAAAGTGCTTACAGCATTCAGTAATATATAGCTTCATATTAGTCGAAACAAATTCAAAATTGATTCCGTAGTTCCTGAAATTTGGCACACGAGTAGAGCGTGTCATAAATTACTTTTTATTCCCATAACATGCTCCCATGGGAAATAATTTAATATTTAATAATAAAAAAAAATATGGTGCTGGTGGCGCTTTGAATCGATACAGAGTTTTAGAAACTTGTAGGGGGTAAGGCTTTAGACGCGGGCGAAGTCACGAGTCCCCACCACCACCGTCACCATTACCATCACATCACTACCATCACCATCACATCGCTACCATCCCCAGCACATCGCTACCATCACAATCACATCACCTAGTTATGTATAAAATCAATAAAAAGTAACCTGTCAGCCATCATGAGTCTTTTGCCGATGGTCATTTGATGGCGGTCGTCCACCAGCACATCATTATCAAGTCCTGGCAGCCGGCATATCGCCTCGTGGAGCTGGTGCACATGGTTTTCTCCCAGAGCAGACCACTCTTTAGAACCTTCCTATAGAATATAGCGGATTTTTATTCAGGTAGCGTTTACTACGAACAATTTTCGAAGAATATTGTAGAAGAAATAAAAAGAAATCTATTTTACGATCACCTTGATACTACAAAGGTCTATTAAAATTATATATTGCGAAGCTGTCATCAAGGAAGAAGACTTCCTCCTTGTGTTAGTGTAGGAAGATGTTTATATCTCTCTAAGCTGATTTTTGAGTTCTTAAGTGTGAGTTAATAAACTATCCGCCATTTTCAATGAGAACAAGTTTTTTTGACATGCTTACAAATGAGTTATTTTGATTGGTTCATTCCCGAAATGGGATTGAAGATTGAGATTGATTTCGTTTGTTGAAAACTGCTTTATGGCAGATATATAAAATTTTCAATACTATTGTTCAATTACCTTCGGACCGATTATGATGAGGCTATACGGCGCTATGGCTCTAGGCCACCTTAACGCTTTGTCTGTAGAAAGAGCTTCTAAACTTGATGCCAACAATCTGCGAAAATACATTTATTAAGTAAATTATAAAATGTATTCAAAAATAAAATATATAGAAATATCTTTTTTTCACCTTAGTAATTTACCTCGTCACTCCAATCCCGTAGCACGACATAATGACAGGCTCTGAGGGACCACTCGAAGGAACGTAGTGCGCTCCGAGCGGATCACTGTATTTTGTACCTAGAATAAATGTGTGCCCGACCTAGCGGCAAAGAAAATAAGTATTAGAAACTATGTAGCCTAATGGAAAACATACTGTTACTTGAACAGTTTACAATAGTGCAATATTAGCAGTGTGGGTGTATTACTGATTTCTATTTGTTTAAAGAGACGTACGTAATATGACATTACCTCAATACTGCTAAGGACTTTGGTATTTGCTCCACAAGCCTGGCAACTCTTCTGCGATTCACTGGCAAGGCTGGCTTGCGAGCAGGACACACACACATGGATTTGGTCTTCTCCTGATGCTGCCGGAAGCTGCCACTCATGAGAAACGGATCCGCCCATGTCTCCAGATGGTGCTCTAACTGGTAACATGATTATGCTTAAAAAATATTTTGTAATAAAGAAATAGTTTCAATAATAAGGGTATTTTCTATGTGCAATTAGTAATAGATAAATTGAAACTTAATTCACGATAGTATCAAATACCTTGATAAACGGGAAGGTGCAGTTGGTCGAATAGGCGTTGGTATGCGGCAGTCATCCGCTGGTAGGTGGTATGCGCGCAGTCGAGAGATGTGTGTGCTCCATACGCGTCCAGCATGAGGAACTCACGCGCTCGTAATAAGCCATGTTTGGGTCGGTGCTCATCTCTGTACTTATTACTTATCTAGGGATAAAAGTTTCCATCTTAATATCTCACCTAAATGATAAAAATTATAGTTCAATAATGTTTTTTACATGGGCCTGGAAAAGTGACTCCACTGCACTTTATATTTTGTCTCAACATGTTACATGGTATCGGACCTTTGTCATGGGTGGGAAGGGTGAATATAATACCCACATTTTCCCAGTAATGTTAGGTTCCATTTTATAAGAAGTGTCTATTGGACTTTTTTTATTTACCAGGTAAGATTTCAGACACCAAATAGTGAAAAGCAAAGCTCCATATCACATTTCTTTATTGGGGATCAAACCGAAGACCTCATCATGGCAGTCAAACTACAATAAAGCAACATAATTGCGATAATCTCAATATGTTTGATGACTATTGACTAATTCATGTTTGTCTGCTGCCAATATTTGTAATAAGCTTATAATATTGTAAAGTAATTGTAATGTTTATAGAACAAAATATTTTAGTAAATATTAATTCAGCTTAGTAGTTAGCACTAAACAGAAATTTCACCCCTATCCATATAAGTTGTAATTTTTCATATAAATGAGTATAATCAATATTAATATCAGGTTTAATTAAATGAGTATACAGAGTGGTGAAAATCATACATCACATAATATTTATTTATATATATGACATGACATTATATTATTTTATAAAATATGGAGATATTTTATTTATAAAATATGAAAAAATGTGAACAGTTGTATTGTATTACTGGAGTATTTTTTCGTTTTTAATAATTTTGCTATGATTAAAAAATTATATGTAAATTTGCAAAAATATTATGTGACTATGGCAGCAATGTATTACAACTAATAGCAGTCATATTGAGAGTTCAAATACTTCTAACAAATTGTAAAATTATAATATTTGCTGAAAATTTTGGTATAAAAGTATATGTGTCATAATTTTTTATTGTATTTTTCATACATATTTCAACGATTACTATCCGTGATTTTGATTAATGAGTTACCATTTGTGGCAATTCATAGAGATGCTCATAATTAACAGTAAACTAGCAAATAAACGAGGTAACAGTACCTGATACACTATCAGAGGAAGTTGTTTGTATGACAAAGGTCCAACATCAGCCAACAAGTCTGCTATGGTTTCTTCATGTGTCTGAAATCAAATTATTTTAAAAATTTATGTTTAGATAGACTATTTTATGTATCTAGAAATATGTTCAAGGAAGAAAAAACGGAGTGAATCTCTTAACAAAATAAACATCAAATACAATTGTGGAAATTTAAATGTGGAGAGATATTTCCTTGCATTTATTAATACTCTTTTCTGTGTACTATAAAAACCCTTACCGGAGCCAATAAATATTGTTTGTCATGCCTATCTTTTAAAGTGACTAGTTCTGGTCCAATGTCTGCTATTCTGCCAGTTTTTTCCCAGAGGTTAGCTGGTGTCAAGGCCGGGAGAGAGATGCGTTGTGCGCCTGTGGTTTCAATACAATTCTTTATGAGATTCTCCAGCTTATCGACAGATCGTCTGGCAAGCGGTAAGAGAGTGAACAATCCGGAACTGGTGGGGCGGACTAAGCCACATTCTAGGAGTAACTGAAAGAAAAAACAAGCCATATAATTTTATGCCCAAAATATTATAACAAATCCAAGATAAAATTACCATACATATAGATGAGAATTTTATATAGTTGTATAGTAATACAACATGCTTAGTAAATTTTATTGTAACCGGCTAGCGATCCTCAATGTAGAGACTAAAATAATAAATAAATAAACACACAAAATCGTACTTACTTTCTGACTTTTGGACGTAATATCCGTATTTTTAATTTTAGCATTCTTAGGAATAGTAATTATAGGTTGAAATATTTGAGACAAACGTTTCATTGGGGCAGAAATGTAATTTTATTAATATTTTAAGTTTGAATACAATAAATTGAGGTTATAACTTATATCCACAAGTGACAGAACAATCAGCTGATTGTCAGATTGACAATTTACTTTTTTATTAGTTCTGGAACACGAAGGTCTAGAACCGTGCTGATCATAAAAACAAAATATCATTCACTTTAGACAGACACATTATTTTTGCTATCGAAAAGTAAAGATGTAAAATAAAAAGAGATGTAATTTATTCTATAAAATATTGTATGTATACTAATATGGTGACTCATATTTAGTGATTTCCGGCAACTATGGGGTTTTCTGATATAGTGGGTAAGTACAGAAAAGGCAGCAAAAAGCAGCAGAAGGTTAAGGCGATACCTCAAGGATTTCGTCATATTAAATTTTAAAGGCCGAAATATCCATGATTATTAATTATTTTTACGTTTTTCTTTCAACTGCGAGAACTAATCACTAACTAGACGTGAATTTAAATTCTTTACTTGCCAATACTTGTTTAGTTACCCAGATTAAAGGTGAAACAAAATGTATGAAAATGGACCTTGAGGTATCGCCTTAAGTAATAACAAAAGACTTGTAAAAGGCTACTCTGTATATTAAAATACAAAACAAATCATTTGGGAGAATAATTAATGTTTCTTCGCCGCATCATTTAATTGGGGACACATCATAATTGCACTCGTTTATCTTAAAAAAATATATACGTTATCTCTCTTCAAATTACCTCATTGAATCTTTCTATAATTGAACTTATTTTTTAAGGTGACATTTATCATAAACTTTTTACACAAAACATACTTAGTAGAAATATAAGTGGTGATGCTACACTGCGTGAAATCATCATAATGTGTTTTCACTGAGATTGGTCATATTTCAGCACAGATAGATAAGTACTTACTTAGTTAAATTATTTCGAATTTCGAAGGTGTGTGAAGTCTACCAATCCGCACTAGGCCAGCGTGGTGGACTAAGGCCTAATCCCTCTCAGTAGTAGAGGAGGCCCGCGCTCAGCAGTGGGCAAGTATATAATACAGAGCTGATATTATTATTATTAAATTATTTCAAAAAAAAATTTTTGGCACCTTTTTTAAAAATGCTATATGTCGACGTAATACATTTTATTAATTAAACATGTCATAAATTGGCACCAATAAGTGTCAGTAATTACCATATTTTGTTGGTTACAATTATTCTATCATTTTCATGAGTATAAAATGAACGTTACTGTTACTTTGATAAAAATAAGGAGTTGTAGTGTGTTATTTTTTTAAGCAACAAACTATTAATCAATATAGTTAAAACAGGGATTGTAAAGCAAACAAACTATGCCTAAATTCATTTTTACATTTATAATGAGTAATAACTTAGTTTTAACACATCTTTAAAGGGTTTAAATTAACCACATTTCTATGTAGTGAATTATTACTCAATAAGTGTGACAGTTAATTATAAGTCGAACAAAACATAGTTAAATTCATGTTATAATTTATAAACAATTATGATTGTGTTTTTAGAACATTTTATGAAGCTTAGAAAATAACTACAATAACGGATCCTAAAATAACGGAAAGCGGCGGAAACAACACTTATAAAAAGTATTCTAAATAATTCCAATAGTTTAACAGTGATTTAATAATCGGAATACTTTTGTAAATGGTCGTAATGAATTAACAGGCAAAAACATTTAGTGCCGCTGAATTTCATTACGGGTGTATTCCTTAATATGGAAAGTGTATTGACTCCTATGCCGTTTGTTTAAATATTGTGAGCTCGTGGCGAAAATTCAATTTATTCCTGAAATTTCGCCTGGAGCACATCAAGTAATAAGTGTGAGTATTACATTTAATTATTTTGATAGTTTGGTGTTTGTTTTATTTTGAGTGTATCATTTACAGTGTTGGTTATTTTATATTGGTCTATAATTTAATATAAAAGGCTACGCTCGTAGAATATCCATTATGAGTAACCCCATCGATGATGGTAGTGACGTCAGTTCTGCTGACGTCACTATTTTAAAAAATACTGCTGAGACTTGCGCTCCGTTATATATATTTAATAATTAATAATATATATTTTTCTCATGTTATTAGTACATCTAAACAATATGCTTGAGTAGTTATGTTTTAGTAACTGTAAAATGAGTAATTGTCCATTATACAATACTGATACAAACATATCATAACTCTACTTGTACGTAAGCCAACATAAGCTAGATATCACGTTAAAAAAAAGTTACTCATCTCTAAAAAAAAAGAAAATATTTTTCCTCTATTGTACATATTAGTGCAGTGTCCCTTATAAGTTGGCTACCACTGTATCAGTACATACTTTTGTACGAACTTGACACTGCGGCATAACTTACATATAGGATAATGGATTCATTCACATACGAGAGAGTAGAGACCTATTGCATAGATTTCTACACATCTATTTATTTATTTAAGAAATCACATCAAAGAAGATTTAAGAAATACACACACACATGCTCTTTATCCTTTAAGGGGTAGACAGAGGCGCAACTTGCGTACCCACTTTAGCGTCGTGTGTATTCCGTTTCATGATGTGATAGTGGGCGAGCCTGTTGCCATATCGGGCATAAGTTCCAGACTCTGGACTGAGAGTAGAAAAACCTAATGTCACTGCCCCAGTCGGGGATCGAATCTGAGACCTCAACATTGCAGTCGTACCGTAATATGCCTATGCCACCGAGGCAGTCTTAAGAAAGTCGATGAACATACTTAGTATGAGAATTCTAGTTAAGCATAAAGCATCAGAAATAAAAGTAGTTCGTAGATCGACACTTACATATTACTTATATAAATAGATACTACAGGAAGTAAAAAACGATTAATAGAATTTCCATAAAAAATATTGTCTGCTACCTACTTCCCATAAAAGAAGGTGTATCGATACAGATATATAGGTTTAAAAGAAAAGGGAAATATTGTATCGTTACATATTTTACAGAATCATTTATCTATTGCAGCTTACAAAGAGAAACAGTCATCAAAAATATTTCATGAAAACTGAGTTGCAAGATGCTGTTATTCATTGCTCAAAATTGTCAGAACTAAAGTACAGTCAAGGCTGTAACTTTAGGAGATTTGATTCTAGATACCAACGAACTTCGTAAAAAAAATATGGTATTGTCCTTTGGCGACCACATCAACAGACATTCCCGTGAACTTTTTGGTTATTTGTCTTTAAAGCTATGCACTAATGATACCAATACTTTATTTGGCAGTTACTGCATATTTCCTTTCTATTTTATCTTTATCCTACAGAAACTAACGCGCCTGGTCACAGGGATTAAGAATTATTGGCTATTCATAAAGAGATGTTTTTTAGGACACCTTGTATATAGGGTAATCATGTTTCTACTGCTACTGAAATCTCTGACATTAACTGTTCATACACCATTGGTCTGGTTAGCGCGATGTAAGCGCTCGCGGCGCATCGGTGGGAAAACAAATGGTGTATCCCACCAGATAGCTGCGGAACCACTGACTCGCTCATCTCCGCCGACACGATTCGGGCAGAAGCATGAGTATAGGAGGTAGCGGGAGCGAATTACAGGGTGAAATTTAACTTATCCAACCTTTCAAGCTATAAGTTGCAACTCTTAGATTGTAGGGCTTAAATAATATTAAAAAAAGAATATTTACCTAAGTTGAAAAATGGGTTACAGGCCACAAATATCCTCGTATAAATGGATTTATGACTTTATCTGTTAAATGGTGGTTGAACTGGTTAAAATGTTACATAAAAATTAAGTAGGCATCATCTACCTAGTGGTAATTTCATTTAAAATAAGCATAATTTAATGTTATGTAAGTTGGTATATGGTCCATGTCCTTGGGTTAGGTAAACGTAGGTACAATACAAACAGCTTTTTGGCATGCGTTCCTGTAGAAAATAAGGATGCCTCTGAAATATCGTAACCTAACTTACCTTCCTGTATGCCATCTTTTGTGGTATTAAATATTGTTATTCCGCTTGCCAATCTAACTAAATCCCAGCCGGTCCGTTATCACGTTTACAGGCCATTTAACGCACGGCCATTTTGTCGCGCGCCGCAAAATGTCCGCGCTAATGGAAAACGGCGGGAAAGGACAAAAACCGGATAATTATAGCCCTTTATTGTGTGATGAACTCTGACTTTGCACGGGTTTGTGTAGAAATGAGGGGATCTGTTTTTTAGTGAGGAAGATCATTAGTCATAACATAATGCTTAACGACTGAGCTGTCAAGCGCAAAGGTTGATTTTGACGCGACGTGGGGAAATATAGAAATACCTACTTACCTACTATGCATTATACAATTACAAAGTAGAGATTGCAGATTCATTCGACTTGTTGGGTCATTAGATATTAGAGGCGATAATTCCTGGCAATAGGTGCTTACTATTTTGTACTGAGCACTATAGTAATGATAAATTAACACTGCATTATGAAACCCGGCAGATAATTTTCAAAAGTCACATTATGTAATAAATGTAAGAGCGATACAAGTTTACAGCCACAAGCAATTCATCATGTGTTCTATACGATGCAACGAGAATAATTAATGTGGATACGCTAAACCACCGACGGACAGCACACCTGGGACGCACCTGACCTTAATCTCTAGATTTGTCCATAGTTGCCGTAGATATGGAACGAATTTAGGCAAAAGTTTGAACGTAGGCATTCGTCTTACTGCGATATTAAGACTTAATATCGATGGTTGAAAGGCTAATTGTATTAAGCGACAAAAAATACTAGATTAAAAAACATAGAAAAACGTGCAGATTTTAAATATGTATGAAACTTAGTGTCGTAAAAAAATGTCGCTTAAGTTAATTAGCTTTTCAACCGTCGATATGGTTATCGCCCGTCCTGCATTTGTAATTACGCTATACAGGACGCGGCCTATGGGCGGCAGCCTCTTAGGGGCGGCAGATTTCAGAGGACGTTCACTCGATTTAATTTATCATTCGCTTATTTAACTTTAGTGCTTTCCATAATACAAACAAATGGAAAATTATTAAGTATTTTAGAAACTTACATTATATACATACATAAACCTACCTACATGGGGCAGCGGAAATATAGTGGCCTACACTCATAAAAAATATAAATCTGGCACTGGTTATCGTAAACGGTAGCAGGAGTAAGTATGACGAGCAGGATGCGAGGAATGGTCTGGTCCGGGTCTTCGAATGAATAACACGAAGTGCCAAGAGGTGTTGTTTATTAGGCGATCCACAATACAAGAGAGCTCAAATGACTGTTGCACCCTATTTTATAAACAATTTCAATGCAGTGTTGCCAACAAGAAAATATTAAATAAACAATTGCAATTGAGAGTTACCAACATAATAATTCTTAATATAATTAATTCACTACATTGTTAGATATATTTATAATTAGACATAAACCTCATTGGTGTCATACTTATGCTAAATTAATAATAATAATATTTTATATAATAATAGGGAAATTACAAGATATATATTTACACCTCATCCGAAACATACGGGTTATTGAGTAAAACTTATTACATTCGGCCATCCTGCAGCTGCCGTGGCCCACGGCGATCAATCGGATTGTCTCCCATTTTGGGAGCTGAAACAAAAAATATTTTACGCGGTTTTGTGTTAAAAAAAAATATATTCTTTTCTTATAGTGTTGTGTTTTACATATTTTAATTAATTGATTGATTATATTTGTACATAATGTAATAATGCGACATAATGTTATAAGATGCATTAGTTTAATTTTGGTAATTAAGATAACAATTATAATTCACAGTTAGAAATTAACAGACGTAGGCTCACATAGTTAAGTAGATTAGATATTCACATAGATCCAGACTACAGTATCACATAGCTTTGTAGACTGGATATTCACATAGATCTAGATTACAGTATTACAAAGCTTTATAGACTCGATATTCACATAGATCTAGATTACAGTATCACATAGCTTTGTAGCCTAGATATCCACATAGATCTAGATTACAGTATTACAAAGCTTTATAGACTCGATATTCACATAGATCTAGATTACAGTATTACAAAGCTTTATAGACTCGATATTCACATAGATCTAGACTACAGTATCACATAGCTTTGTAGCCTAGATATTCACATAGATCTAGACTACAGTATCACATAGCTTTATAGCCTAGATATTCACATAGATCTAGACTACAGTACCACATAGCTTTGTAGCCTAGATATTCACATAGATCTAGACTACAGTATCACATAGCTTAGTGGCTAGATATTGTATAATAATAATAATATCTTTATTTATTATAGTATAGATTCAATGTTAAATATTATTTCAGTTTACAACAATGTTTATATGGTAATATTATAATATATGTATGGATTAAGTCTTGTGACATACAGTAGAAGTTTAATAAAGACGTACCCATTACTAGATTTATTTAAATTATTAGAAATTAGGGTGCATCATTATTCTTTTAATGACCACCTTAGAATAAGTGGATGGGTAACAACTAATTACATAAGAATATTTAATTATTTTCTATTTTGAGTTTCGTAGTGGAATACAATGTCATGTAGCCATCAAAACATTAACTTTCTAATAAATCGATAAGATCGTCTCTGTCTACCTCCCGATCGGATTCTGATGAACTATCCGAAACGGTAGGTTTGTAGGGCCGAAGGGAGTCACTAGGCACAAGAGCACTGAATTTTCTATATCCTTTCACTCCTTTTATACTATTTATTGTATATCGATCTATGCTACAGTCAGCATGAGTAATTTTATAGGGTCCTGTGAATAGACTTCCTAATTTTTTGGTTATTCCCGTGGTGGTCTTGTCCCTAGAAATGCCTCCTCTCCATAGAACTAATTCTCCTATTTGGTATTTCCTACAACTTTTATGGCGTCGGTCATATCGACTTTTCATGACCGTCATATTTTTATCTATATGTAACTTAGCAGCCTTTCTACGTTCTTCTAATTGTGCCCTTGAAGTCGAATCACTATTTAATGTGGTTGAATATGCAGGGAGAAGAGAATTTTTGTGAGAGAACATCAAATTGAATGGAGCTACACCTGTGACTGCATGTGTGGTATTGTTTATTCCCCAAATGACATCTACTAACTTATCATCCCAGGTACATTCGCTCTCCGCTGTGGTATTAAGGCCATTTATTATCGTACGGTTTACTCTTTCTACTTGGCCATTTGACCGCGGACATGCGATTGCATTCAAGACGTGCTTAAATTGTTTTGTAAAGCAAATTCCTTAAAATATCTGCTAGTAAAAGCAACGCCACGGTCAGTAATTATTCGGTGTGGATTACCAAAAGTAGAAATGATTTCATGCAGATGTTTTATCGTTTCAACTGAACTTACCCCTCGAACCGCCCTTGCGAACACAAATTTGGTAAAGGAATCTATAACAACTAATATATAGCAATTCCCTTTCCTTGTTTTAAAAAGGACCTAAATGATCAACATGTATTGTGTGCATAGGAATATCTACTTTAGGGATCGGATGTAGTTCTCCCTCAGTTTTGCCGTAGTTACCCTTGGCATATGCGCAGGTTAAACAAGCTTTTATATACTTTCGGATAAACCTGGTCATCCCAGCAAACCAAAATTGTGATTTTATAACCTTTTCACATTTATCAAAACCAATATGTCCTACTTGGTCATGATATTTCTGAAGCAAACCCCATTTCGATAGTTTTGGAATAACAAATCTACTACCATGTAAAGTTTTACGAAACAAGCAATCATCAATTAATTCATAATTATTGACAATATCTGGATTACTTGTTCCTTCTTTCAGTTGATTAATTATGGCCTGCACGTTTTTATCTTGTATTTGTAACGTTAGGCGCCAATCTACGTCATCAATTTGTAAAACTGGTATTGTATCTACTGGGTTACGGCTAAGAGCATCCACGTGTTGCATGCGGGCACTAGGACGATATTCTATTTCTATGTCAAAATCTTGGATAGTAAGCCACCATCGAGCGATACGCGGTATCAAATCTTTTACTCAAAGTTGTTCTTAACGCGGCACAATCTGTAACTACCTTAATTGGGATACCCATAATGTATATTCTAAATCGTTTCAAGGATTCAACTACTGCCAAAGTTTCCAGTTCAAAACTATGATAATGTTGTTCCTCTTGGCTTGTTACACGACTAAAGTAAGCAACGGGCCTTAAAAGGCCATCTGTCTGGTATTGCAATAGGATTCCGCCTAGGCCTAGCTTACTAGCGTCGGTGTGTACTTCTGTCGTAGCATGTGGGTCATAAATGGCCAACACGGGACGTGTTAAGATAGCTTTGATGGTTGTGAATGCATGTTCCTGGTCGTGTCCCCAAACCCATTCTGTGTTATTTTTGGTAAGATATGTAAGGGGTCTAGCTATTTCAGCGAATCCCCTTACAAATTTACGAAAATATGAAGCTAAACCTATAAATTGTCGAATCTGGTGTACATTTTGTGGTCGCTTGAATTCCGAAACAGCATTTATTTTAGTCAGACCAGGCCTAATACTACCTGCAGTGACTTCATGGCCCAAATAACTCACGCTTGTCTTTTAAAAATGAGCATTTCTTTAGATTCAGTTTTAGATTTGCTTTTGTCAAAAGATTTAAAACTTCTTCTAATAGATCTATTCCTTCCTCAATACTTGTAGATGGAATTGTCAAATCATCTAGATAAATAGCTATTTTACTTTCTAGTGAACCAAGAGCCCTACGAATCAAACGCGAGAATACAGCAGGAGCATTAGCTAAACCAAAAGGCATTTTCAGAATTCATATTGGCCTCTCAGGGTAACAAAAGCAGTCTTTGAAGTGGATTCGTCCGAAATTTTAACCTGATAATAACTCTGCGTTAAGTCTAGGGTTGTAAATATTGTTTTCCTGAAAGCCGGTTTATTTGGTCATCGATGTGTGGAAGAGGATAGCGATCCTTTACTGTGCGAGCATTTAATGCTCGATAATCTACACAAAGTCTGTAGTCGCCCGCTTTTTCCTAACCAAGATGACTGGACTAGCATACTGTGATATTGACTCCTGGACTATACCCGCGGAAATAAGTTCGTCAACTTTATTTTTGAATCTCCATTTTCTTTATACGATAAACGATATGGCTTGCAATAAACTGGATTTGGGGTTGTGGTTTCAATATGCATCTCTATCAGATCACTAGTACCGAGATCACTACTACACTCGGCAAATGTTTTACTATATTTATTTAACAAGTCATGTAAACGTGACTTATTATACTTATCTATTTCACCAACATCGATATCATAA